>NC_036838.1:43103925-43155261 GCF_002910315.2 Salvelinus sp. IW2-2015
ACCACTTAATACTTCTCATCCTCCAGCAACCATTCAAGCCTAAGTCTAGGTACCCGATCGTCATCTCAGCACATAGCCAACACTACCCACCTTACCTGACTCTCTCCTTCAAGAAGCAATACTCTCTCTCGATCTACATGATTCCCTCCTATGCACACGAAACCCTAATGGACACTTTAGCCTCGGATGCTAACTAATTCCATCGACATGAATGATGTCCTCAGCAGTAACCAACCACAATAATGAAGCCTACCAAAGCGAACAAACCCACCTCAATGATCCTGCGAGCAACATAACCACTAATTGATGCCATCCACCCTGGGAACGGCAAGCAGGCAGAACAACACTCCTAATCCCGATCCATCAGCCAAACAACTCACTTTACTATGATGCTCTGACCGTCGAACAACCCACTATCGTGACATGTAACGCGTATTATCAGCACGAGTTACAAGCACACCATGAGTCTTAATTGTTGGAACAAAATAATCACATGCAGCTGTAATGTCAGCAGTAACTGGGCATTATATCTAACAAAACATGCTGCATTAGTCCGCGATACCTTGACTAGACAGTCAATAGATTGGCTACAGCCAATCAGGTGAATATTTTGTTTTATTAGGCCTACTGGCTAATTTTTAATATCAACAAATTAGGAAACAGAGGAACTTGGGTAGCCTGTATTGAAAGACTTTTGAGGTGCCCATCCCTGCAAGTTAAAGAAAGCCATACAATTTAAAATCTGCATAAAGGCACAGTATTTCATAAACTTTACTGTTGGAAAGTAATATACAAGTGGGAGAAACAATCAATGTATTTCGAATCACAACTGCATCCAACCGATATTTGCAGGTTGATTCCTCCCCTATCTTACACAGACATGTAAGAATGTCGTGTAATTTTTTTCATCATATTAGCACTTTCAACTTGAGAGAACGGAATTTCACTAAACGAAAAATGCCAGAAAATCAACTTGTATAGATTTTTTACTAAATAACACACATTAATTTTGCATTTATTGGCATCTGACATAAGTATTGATTCAACCTTACCAACCCAGTAAGAATTCCGGCTCTCACAGACCGTGGTTAGTGTGTTTCTGTATGAAGAAGACCCTCCTGTTCTCCACTCATTACCTGTATTAACTGCACCTGTTGTTGAACTCGGCTCACCTGATATATAACAGAACACCTGTCCATCAATCACAACAGATCTTCTCAAAACCTTCCACATTATGGCCTCAAGACCAGAAAGCTGCATAGTAAAGGACATTCAGGGATAAAAATTGTAGACCCTGCACAAGGTGGGATGCGGACTACAGGAACAATAAGGCAAGCAAAAGCTTGAGCTGCAGACAGGAAACAACTGATTTCGTCGACACTCTATTAGAAATGGAGAATAGTTCAAGTATGACGGCTCTCAAATCCACCCCATTCAGGGTCTTGTGGGTCATGCAACGATCTCACCTCGTTGGGGCATCATATGATCACAATTGAGTGCAAGGATGTAGTGAGATCAAGAGCACTGTATCTTATTACGGCCAGGACCCTGGTCAATGACCTTTGAATGAGAGTGTGAGACCCACAGTCTCCAAAATCAGAGAACCATTAGCTCGCGTTATAACATCAATCTACGGCCGATCATTGGGATATAAGATCCTGCAGGCGACCACAACAAGGCGCCCCACTGGCTCATAGCAGGCCATGTCCAGGCCCGTCTGAAGTTATTGCCAATGACCATCTGGATGAGATTCCAACTGTGCGAAGTGACCCGAATGGGAGAAAGTTCATGTGGTCTGATGATTCCAAAAAATAGAGCGTCTTTTTGGGGTCTATAACTTCCGCTCTCCTCCCGTCTCAAATTACAACAAAACATCTCGTCTCTCTCTTCTCCTTCTCTCTCTCTCTCTCTCTCTCTCTCCTCTCTCCTCACCTCTCTCTCATCTCTTCTTCTCTCTCATCTCGTCTCATCTTACTCTCTACGTCTCTCTCTCATCTCTCGTCGATTGGCCCTAGCAAGTATTGGCCAAACACGCATGCAACCCCCAAGACCCGCAAGGTGTTTGTGCCTTGAACTCGTCTGGGCTGTCCGACTTCAATCCTATCCACGTGAACCCACCACATCACATGTTTTATTGGTTTTTAGAATATTGTAAGGACTACAAAAGGGCGAACAGCTCATTGGCGTGACCTGCAGGATATCAGCCGAAGAACGCGTACCACCACGAGCGACCCGACTCGCAACCGCCTGAACGGCCGTCCACGAACCCCGACAAACTGCAAAATGTCATACCTTACCCATCGGGGAAAAGGAGAAGATATAACTTTCAATTGACTGTGTCATCTGCCCTACTAGCCAAATCGATACTAGACTGAGACCATGCTGAGTGATCATGACAGAGCCAAGTGACTTGGTGATAGCCGAGAATAGAGAGGGGCTCAGTACAACCAGCCAGCCCTGAGAAGGCGACAACAGTGAGTAAGCCGAGCACGTGAGATGCGGAGACAGCAACTTCTCGCTGCACGCACATCCTGGTATGGACGAGCAATGTCAGACACCTAGGCGACGCCAAACTCCAAGCAGATGGGACCTGTGACCGGAGTTATGACCCCCAGTCTCGGAGACGGTGAGAGAATAAATCCCATACTTGCAATCGATTATTAAAATGATTCCCTCCCACATCTGCCCCACACCACCTTACAATGTCACCAGCACGCCAGCATGTGCAGGCAGGATGTGTAAAAGGTGTATTGTCAAGCACGATATAGCTGGTCAAAACTCTGGCTGTTTGTAAGGGAAGTCGTATAAACATTACCCTGCTTGCACCGTTATGATTAACTGTGTAAATCTCTCTAGAACAGTACACATTTTCAATTCCAATATATTCGGCCTTGTATTTACCCCCCCAACATAAAATGCCTAATATAGTTTGCTATTCTCCGTGACCTACCAATAGACACAGAAACCTGTTACTACCATCAAAATGCCATGTGATAGCCCACAAAAACCAACAGACATAACTTCTTATTATAACCATTTTGGACTGATACTTGTGTGGTTGTTGCTGAGGATCATTAGTGGTTGTTGCTGAGCATCATTAGTAACAGTTGATAATATGAAAAAATATATGTACGCTAATTAAATCGTTATGGAGCAGAGAGCAGACCAAGCTGTAACAATTTGAACCTGACTTGCTGCAATACTTAGCCCTGTCATTACAGTTCCATGGTTAGTGCAGACAATAGATGAGGATATAGCCTATTATTGTACACTATTCTCCCTATTATAATTATATGTACACTGTGTGGCAATTTACGAATTAATCAAACTACCGTTTTCATTCTTTCGTGCATAAAGCCATAAACCAAGGCTTTTGAGTCTGCTGATAAGAATGTGGTGATTGACAGAGTCGAAAGCCTTGGCCAGGTCGATGAATACGGCTGCACATTATTGTGTCTTATCGATGGCAGTTATGATATTGTTTAGGACCTTGAGCGTGGCTGAGGTGCACCCATGGACAGCTCGGAAGCCAGATTGCATAGGAGGAGAATGTACGGTGGGATTCGAAATGGTCGGTAATCTGTTTGTTAACTTGGCTTTTGAAGACCTTAAAAAGGCAGGGTAGGATAGATATTGGTCTGTAGCAGTTTCGGTCTAGAGTGTCACCCCCTTTGAAGAGGGGGATGACCACGGCAGCTTTCCAATCTTTGGGGATCTCAGACGATACGAAAGAGAGGTTGAACAGGCTAGTAATAGGGGTTGCAACAATTTCGGCAGATAATTTTAGAAAGAGAGGGTCCAGATTGTCTAGCCTGGCTGATTTGTAGGKGTCCAGATTTTGCAGCTCTTTCAGGTACATCAGCTATCTGGATTTGGGTGAAGGAGAAATGGSGGAGGCTTGGGYGAGTTGCTGTGGGGGGTGCAGGGCAGTTGATCGGGGTAGGGGTAGCCAGGGGAAAGCATGGCCAGCAGTAGAAAAATGCTTATTGAAATTTTCAATTATCGTGGATGTATCGGGGGAGGCTTGACAGTGTTTCCTAGCCTCAGTGCAGTGGGCAGCTGGGGGGAGGTGCTCTCATTCTCCATGGACTTTACAGTGTCCCAGAACACTACAGGATGCAAATTTCTGTTTGAAAAAGCTAGCCTTWRCTTTCCTAACTGCTTGTGTATATTGGTTCTTAACTTCCCTGAAAAGTTGCATATCACGGGGGCTATTTGATGCTAATGCAGTACGCCACAGGATGTTTTTTTGTGCCTGGTCAGGGCAGTCAGGTCTGGTGAACCAAGGGTATTATTGCTTTCTGGTTCTACATTTTTTTGAATGGGGCGTGCTTCATTTTAAGATGGTGAGGAAGGCACTTTTAAAGAATAACCAGGCATCCTCTACTGACGGGATGAGGTCAATATCCTTCCAGGATACCCGAGCCAGGTCGATTAGAAAGGCATTTGACGAGTGATGAGGGGTGGTCGTTTGACCGCAGACGCATTACGGATGCAGGCAATGAGGCAAGTGAAGAGAGCAGAGGTGTATTTGGAGGGAAGTTGGTTAGGATGATATCTTATGAGGGTGCCCGTGTTTACGGATTTGGGGTTTGTACTGGTAGGTTCAATTGATATTTGTGTGAGATTGAGGGCATCAAGCTTAGTTGTAGGATGGCGGGGTGTTAATTTAGCGCTAGGGGTCAGATTTTTTTTTCTTCTTTCAAATACGTACCCAACGTCAACGGAAATTTCTCTGGCCCAGATCGTAGAATATGCATATAATTTACAGATTAGGTATGAAAACACTCCAAGTTTCAAACTGTCAAAATTTGTCTGTGAGAATAGAATACTTATTCTGCAAGCGAAATCCTGAGAAAATCTAACCCGGAAGTGATATATTTTCTTTTTAAACTTTGTTTCCTGGCCTGTCTAACCTCCATTTAAAGGGGTATCAACCAGATTCTTTTTCCAATGGCTTCCTCAGGCTGTGTGTAACGATAGTCTTCGTCCTCCATTTGAGGAGTAGAAATGTCGGACCAATACGCAGCGTGGTGAGTATTCATATTATATTCGAATACTTTAAATAAGAAACAAAACAATAAACAGACGAAATAGACGAAGACGCAGCAGTCCGGAATAGTGAAACTAATACACACCAACAGGACACAAAAACATAGATAACCACACCAACTCACGCCCTGACCATACTAAAACAAAGAAATAAAAAGAACTAAGGTCAGAACGTGACATACCCCCCCCAAGGGGGACTCGCGGCGCAAAACCTGAACCTATAGGGGAGGGTCTGGGTGGGCATCTGTCCGCGGTGGCGGTCTGGCTGGACGTGGACCCCATCCCACATAGTCTTATTCGCTTTAGTAGATTCCTTTGAGCGCGACCCTCGCCGCACCTAGGACTGGAACCCTACTAAAGGGCCCCACTGGACTGAGGGGCAGCTCGAGAGGGACCCGGGAGGGGCAGCTCCGGACTGAGGGGCAGCTCCGGACTGAGGGGCACTCCGGACTGAGGGGCACCTCCGGCTGAGGGGGCAGCTCCGGACTGAGGGGCAGTCTTCGGACTGAAGGCAGCTCGGTGAAAGGCAGCTCCGGATGAGGGAGGTCGACTGAGAGGTAGCTCGGACTGAGGGAGCAGGACTGAGGGACAGCTCGGGACTGAGGGGCAGCTCAGGACTGAGGTCAGCTCAGGACTGAGGTGCAGCTCCGGACTGAGGCGGCTCCGGACTGAAGGGAGCTCCGGACTGAGGGGCAGCTCAGGACTGAGGGTAGCTCAGGACTGAGGTGTAGCTCAGGACTGAGGGGTAGTCAGGACTGAGGGGCAGCTCAGGACAGGTGGACGGTGCTGGACAGAGGGGCGGCATCAGACAGCGCTGGACAGACGGCGCTGACAGACGGGCGGCTCAGACGGGGCTGGAAAGACGGGCGGCTCAGACGGCGCTGGACAGACGGGCGGCTCAGGCGGCGCTGGACAGACGACGGCTCAGGCGGCGCTGGACAGGAGGGAGACTCAGGCTGCCGAGGCGCAAGTAGGCTGGTGCGTGGTGCCGGAACTGGTGGTACGGTGGGGAACACGCACCTCAGGGCGAGTGCGGGGAGTAGGAACAGGGCATACTGGACTCAGGAGGCGACAGTAGGCCTGGTGCATGGTGCCGGAACTGGTGGTACCGGGCTGGAACACGACACTCAGGGCGAGTGCGGGGAGCAGGAACAGGGCATACTGGACTGGAGGCGCACTGTAGGCCTGGTGCGTGGTGCCGGAACTGGTAGTACCGGGCTGGGGAACGCACTCTAGGCGAGTGCGGGGAACAGGAATGGAGCCTGGTACGTGGTGCGGACGCAGGAGGGCCGGTGCGTGGGGCTGCCACAGGAAGAGCTGGTGCGGTGGAGAAGGCACCGGATAGACCGGACCGTGGAGGCGCACTACAGGTCTCGAGCACCGAGCCTGCCCAACCCTACCTGGCTGAATGCTCACGTAGCCATGCCAGTAGGGCGAGGTGGAATAGGCCGCACTGGGTATGCACACGTACAGGAGACACCATGCGTAGGGCTGGTGCCATGTACCCCGGCCCGAGGAGACGCACTGGAGACCAGATGCGTAGAGCCTGCTTCCATGGCACCTGGCTCGATGCCCACTCTAGCCCGGCCGATACGAGGCGCTGCTATGTACGCACCGGCTATGCAACGTACTGGAGACACCGTGCGCTCTTCCGCATAACACGGTGTCTGCCGTACGCTCGCTCTCCACGGTAAGCACGGGAGTTGGCTCAGGTCTCCTATGGCTTAACACACTCCCGTGTGCCCCCCCCCCCACAAGAAACTTTTGGGGCTGCCTCTCTGGCTTCCAGCCGTGCTTTCGTGCAGCTCCCTATACCCGCCGCTCTCCTCTTTCGCTGCCTCCAGCTCAGCTTTTGGGCGGCGATATTCACCAGCCTGTGCCCAGGGTCCCTTGCCGTCCAGAATTTCCCAGGTCCAGGAGTCCTGCGATCGCTGCTGCTGCTGCTGCTGCCGTTACCACGCTGCTTGGTCCTGTTGTGGTGGGTGATTCTGTAACGATAGTCTTCGTCTCTCTCATCTGAGGAGTAGGAAATGTCGGACCATACGCAACGTGGTGAGTATTCATATTTATTCGAATACTTTAAATAAAGAACAAAACAATAAACAGACGAAATAGACGAAGACGCAACAGTCAGGAAATAGTGAACACTAATACACACCAACAGGAACACAAAACATAGATAACACCCAACTCACACCCTGACCATACTAAATAAAGAAAATAAAAAACAACTAAGGTCAGAACGTGACACTGGTGGACCAGGCAATAGACATAGTTTCAGGCTTTTATTTTGAAAAATGAGCAAGATGTTTCAAAAGAGGTCAGGTGTCCTCCGAATATTTCCTGCGCGCGAGAGAGGGGCACCCCATTTTCATTTTGTCTCTTAATGAATAGGTTATGCTCCGGTTGAAATATTATCGATTATGTTTGTTAAAGACAACCTGAGGTTTGATTATAAAAACATTTTAAATGTTTCTACGACCATTTCGGATACTTTTGGGGATTTGTCGAACGGAACACGGCTTTTTTCATCATAACGCGCGTTTTTTTTGTGATAAAAGTAATATTTATCGAACAAAAATAAAATTTGTTGTGTAACTGGGAGTCTCGTGAGTGGAAACGTCCGAAGATTATCTAAGGTAAGCGATTAATTTTATTGCTTTTCACACTTTCGTGACCATGCTAATTTGGGGCTAGCTGATGTACCATTGAAAGCTACACTCACAAAAGCTTGGATTTCTTTCGCTGTAAAATATATTCTCAGAATCTGACACCATAGGTGGATTAACAACAAGCTAAGCTGTGTTTTGGTATATTTCACTTGTGATTGCATGATTATAAATATTTTTTGTAATATTTTTGAATTTGGCGCCCTGCAATTCAGCGGTTGTTTAGGAAAGTGAACCCGTATTCGGTATCAGAGAAGTTAAGCATGTCCCAGTTTAGGTCACCTAGCAGCACAAGCTCTGAAGATAGATGCGGGGCAATCAATTCACCAATGGTGTCCAGGGCACAGCTGGGGGCAGAGTGTGGTCTATAGCAACCATAGTACTGTAGGCTACACAGATACAAAGGTGTATCATTGGTCGGCCGTGTGTTTACGTAAATAGGTCCCAGCTTCAAACATCATGCTGGAAAAAGCATGAGTGTGTAGCTACAACAGAGAAACATGGCAGCTGGAATAGGCCTGCCTCCAATCTACACAGTATGTTGGGGGACATGATGTGCAGTGCTACAGATATCAAAACATCCCATGAAAATTGTAAGCCCAAGGATAATTTTCACCATCCCAAATAATGTGGAATTTCTCAAGACGGGAGATACAAGGAAGATTCTCTCTCTCTCTGGCTGACATTACGATTTGYCAGTAAGGTGGAAATATCATACTTTCTGTAGGTGTTTCAGTGGCCTATGAAGCAAATTTGAGCCCTCTACTTTAGCCTTCAGCTGTGTTACCTAGTAAGATCTCATCTATTGATTAACAGCTAACTCCAGCTCATACAAATCTATCATCATCTYCATTACCTATGTGAGGTTATGTGGAGGATGATATTGACGTAGTCCGTGCAGTTATGTAGTGGACAAAAGATGATTGAGACCTATGAATACCCAAATATCAAAGGGGATATGCATTAATTGTATCTATAAATGGACCTTTACAGTACAACACACWTTTTTTTTTWAAGTAAATAGGAATGACCCAATGTGTGATTGGGGTTGGGATGAATTTCATGTCGTACAAGGTATGAATAAATAATCCTAGCTGGAGCACTGAGAAGAGGAGGCCGTGCCAACAACAATTAGGCCTGCCTGAAAAAGGAGTCAATCTATGGCAGATGCAGCCCATGCCTGTTAAGAGAGGTCAATTGATCTTTCCCTCTCTCTCTGTGAGCTGTATACCCCTCTTCTCTCCACACACCAATCAATAACAGCATAGGGATATCGGCATCCCATTTGCATTTAACGCCAAATGTGCCTTTGAGCTAGTTAATCTTATACATGTTAGGAAACCCTTTAATGTGCTTTATGTAAGTGAGGGGTGGGCAGCCTCAGTGTTTGAGATGGGTGACCCTGGAGGATGGGTCTATCTCAGTGTGAGATGAGACCATATACCTGAGTGTACCAAACACCTGCTCTTTCCATGACATAGACTGACCGGGTGAATCCAGGTGAAAGCTATGATCCCTTATTGATGGCACCTGTTAAATCCACTTCAATCAGCATAGATGATTTGAGACATGGATTGTGTATATGTGCCATTCAGAGGGTGAATGGGCAAGACAAAATATTTAAGTGCTTTTGAATGGGGTATGCCGCTTGCTTGGTGGTGCCCCTTGCTAAGTGATGTTGCAGCCTCAGGAGCATTTCAGAACAGGTGTATATATATATATATATATATACACAGTTTGTTACGTTATTGTGTTTAGAGGTAGGTGAAGGAGTCAAGCGCAGGAGAGCAGAGATGTCCAAGTAGCGTCTTTTAATAGGCAAGTCCACAACAAAAAGGTCAGGTACAATACCAACTTAACGCCCTCGACAAAAGAGAACACAGTTACTCACGGAAGGAGGAAAAACAACGCTCCTTAAACTTATACACACTCGGTATAATACGTGAACATAACTAAGGCACAACCTCAACGAGCAACATGACACGAATAATTCCGCACAAACCTAAGCAGGCAACAGGGGTAATTATAGACACAGAAATTAAAGCAAATGAAACCAGGTGTGAAAGAACAAAAGACCAGCACAAACGGAAAGAAAAAATGGATCGGTGATGGCTAGTAGGCCGCGACGCCGACCGCCGAGCACCGCCCGAACAGGGAGAGGAACCACCTTCGGTGGAAGTCGTGACACAGTTGAAGTCGGAAGTTTTTACATACACCTTAGCCAAATACATTTAAACTCAGTTTTTCACAATTCCTGACATTTAATTCCAGTAAAAAATTCCCTGTTTTAGCTCAATTAGGATTACCACTTTATTTTAAGAATGTGAAATGTCAGAATAATAGTAAAGGAATGATTTATTTCAGCTTTTATTTCTTTCATCACATTCCCAGTGGGTCAGAAGTTTTACATACACTCAATTAGTATTGGTAGCATTGCTTTAAACTGATTCACTTGGTTCAAATGTTTCGGGTAGCCTTCCACAAGCTTCCCACAATGTTGGGTTGAATTTTGGCCCATTCCTCCTGACAGAGCTGGTGTAACTGATTCAGATTTGTTGTCACCTTGCTCGCACACGCTTTTTCAGTTCTGCCAACACATTTTCTATGGGATTGAGTCAGGCTTTGTGATGGACACTCCAAATACCTTGACTTTGTTGTCCTTAAGCCATTTGCCACAACTTTGGAAGTATGCTTGGGGTCATTGTCCATTTGGAAGATCCATTGCGACCAAGCTTTAACTTCCTGACTGATGTCTTGAGATGTTGCTTCAATATATCCACATAATTTTCCTGCTCATAATGCCATCTATTTTGTGAAGTGCACCAGTCCCCCTTGCAGCAAAATGATGCTGCCACCCCCATGCTTCACGGTTGGGATGGTGTTCTTCGGCTTGCAACCTCCCCCTTTTCCTCCAAATATAAACGATGGTCGTTATGGCCAAACAGTTCTTTTTTGTTTCATCAGACCAGAGGACATTTCTCCAAAAAGCACGATTTTTGTCCCCATGTGCAGTTTGCGAACCGTAGTCTGGCTTTTTTTATGGCGGTTTTGGAGCAGTGGCTTCTTCCTTGCTGAGCGGCCTTTCAGGTTATGTCGATATAGGACTCGTTTTACTGTGGAATATAGATACTTTTTCTGCCTTTCCTCCAGCATCTTCACAATGTCCTTTGCTGTTGTTCTGGGATTGATTTGCACTTTTCGCAACAAAGTGCGTTCATCTCTAGGAGACAGAACGCGTCTCCTTCCTGAGCGGTATGATGGCTGCGTGGTCCCATGGTGTTTATTCTTGCGTACTATTGTTTGTACGATGAACGTAGGTACCTTCAGGCGTTTGGAAATTGCTCCCAAGGATGAACAGACTTGTGAGGTCTACAATTTTTTTCTGAGGTCTTGGCTGATTTCTTTTGATTTTCCCATGATGTCAAGCAAAAGAGGCACTGAGTTTGAAGGTAGCCTGTGAATACATCCACAGGTACACCTCCAATTGACTCAAATGATGAAGCTTCTACAGCCATGACATCATTTTCTGGAATTTTCCAAGCTGTTTAAAGGCAGTCAACTTTGTGTATGTAAACTTCTGACCCACTGGAATTGTGATACAGTGAATTATAAACAATGTTGGAAAAATTACTTTGTGCCATGCACACAGCAGATGTCCTAACGACTTGCCAAAACTATAGTTTGTTAACAAGAAATTTGTAGAGTGGGTGAAAAACGAGTTTTAATGACTCCAACCTAAGTGTATGTAAACTTCCGACTTCAACTGTATATATATACTGAGATCATGTGCAGATCATGTGACACTTAGATTGCACACAGGTGGATTGTATTTAACTAATTATGTGACTTCTGAAGGTAATTGGTTGCACCAGATCTTATTTGGGGGCTTCATAGCAAAGGGGTGAATACATATTGCACGCATCACTTTTCTGTTTTTATTTTTTTGAAACAGTAATTGTTTTCATTCACTTCACAAATATGGACTATTTTAGTGTATGTCCTTTAAATGAATACCAAATAAAAATCTATTTAAATAATATGTTGTAATGCAACAAAATAGGAAAAAACACCAAGGGGGATGAATACTTTTGCAAAGCACTGAACATTTCAAATCAAGCATTATGAATAAACCATGAAAGAGTATGAGAACTCCATGGCCATAAAGTCCCAATCGTATGGTCAGTGTATTCATCGGTTAGATAGGGGTCATTCAAGTATACTGGCTTGCTGTGGTCCAGAGAGAGAAGAGAGGAAGGGGGAGCAGCCTGGGTGAGGGCTGGTCTTGGGGGAGAGAGTTTGGGTTCAGTTGTCCCGGGATCTGTCTCTGACCTGTGATCTTCAAAATTTCCTTTGACGCAGGGAGAACCACATCATCTGGCCACTTACCCAGACATACTGTACGAATCCCTTTTGCTCTACAGTCTAGGGGGGGGATGGCAACGAGACCCGTAACATAACTCATGTGTCACGGTTCTCTAAAGTAGAAACCCAGAAGCAGACCAGGACAAGGAGAGTAAGACGAAGGTAGTATTTATTTACAAGTTTAAATGTAGTGATAGAAAAATCCAAGTAGCGGAGCGGGCAGCGGAGTGGTTGATGGAATTGAGTAAGCAGATCCAAGGAAGTAACTAAAGTCACCGACGACCAGGTAGGGATGGGATGAGTGTTCGAGTGAATGACTGTAGACAGAAAAAACGGAGGTAAGTTCAAGGCAAGCAAGACGTACAAAAACAAAACTCTATCAAACTGGAGGCTGATACGCTGGCACAACATACTGTTCATGGCTAACGATCCGGCAGGGAATGGATGTCAGGTCAGCGCTTATGAAGTGGAGGGGTGATGATCAGGACCAGGTGTGCAGATAGCTGATGGGATACAGGTGCGGGTACTCAGAGATCTCCAACTAGCTACGTCGCCCGGCAACCAGACAGGGTGCGTTCCAGGACACCGAAAAAACACTCCAAGGACAGAACACAGGCAAAAACAGACTCAGGAAGCGGGATTCGTGACATCATGCAAATTATAAACAGTGAAAAATAACAGTGATAACAAATAACCACAGACAACATAAATCTACGTCAAACACTCATGGTTTATTTGTAAACGCACGGTAATGGGGGGCAGGAAAAGGGGCTGCGCTGGCCCCAAGGAAAGAAATAATAAGCATTCAAAACACCCCTAAGCTAGTCTACCTGCTTCAACAGAAAAAACAACTGACAGGGTTTTAAACCAAGGGAAAGGGGATGTGATTGGGTAATTGAAACAGGAGGAGGAGGAGGTGTGTTCTTCTGATTGACTGATTGGGGAATGATGATTGTCACCTGTGAGGGGAGAAAGAGAGCAAAGAAATACACACACAGGATACACACAGGATACCTGTATCCGTAACACATACACACTCACTGATGCACATTCACGCTCACACCACACACATGCGTACGCACACACATAAGTACACACCTACACACAAACAAGACACACACACACACACGTCTACAATTTAATAGAAAGATACATTTTTGTTTCCCTGGCAACAGCATGGTGGCATTCATAAATCAGTAAAGGTATCTACATTTACATTCATTTTAAGTCATTTAGCAGACGCTCTTATACAGAGCGACTTACAAATTGGTGCATTCAACCTTATGATATCCAGTGGAACAACCACTTTACAATAGTGCATCTAACTCTTTTAAGGGGGGGGGGGGGGTAGAAGGATTACTTTATCCATCCTAGGTATTCCTTAAAGAGGTGGTGTTTCAGGTGTTTCCGGAAGGTGGTGATTGACTCCGCTGACCTGGCGTCGTGGGAGTTTGTTTCCACCATTGGGGTGCCAGAGCAGCGAACAGTTTTGACTGGGCTGAGCGGGAGCTGTACTTCCTCAGAGGTAGGGAGGCGAGCAGGCCAGAGGTGGATGAACGCAGTGCCCTGTTTTGGGTGTAGGGCCTGATCAGACCTGAAGGTACGGAGGTGCCGTTCCCTCACAGCTCCGTAGGCAAGCACCATGGTCTTGTAGCGGATGCGAGCTTCAACTGGAAGCCAGTGGAGAGAGCGGAGGAGCGGGGTGACGTGAGAGAACTTGGGAAGGTTGAACACCAGACGGGCTGCGGCGTTCTGGATGAGTTGTAGGGTTTAATGGCACAGGCAGGGAGCCAGCCAACAGCGAGTTGCAGTAGTCCAGACGGGAGATGACAAGTGCCTGGATTAGGACCTGCGCCGCTTCCTGTGTGAGGCAGGGTCGTACTCTGCGAATGTTGTAGAGCATGAACCTACAGGAACGGGTCACCGCCTTGATGTTAGTTAGAACGACAGCGTGTTGTCCAGGATCACGCCAAGGTTCTTAGCACTCTGGGAGGAGACACAATTGGAGTTGTCAACCGTGATGGCGAAGATCATGGAACGGGCAGTCCTTCCCCTGGAGGAAGAGCAGCTCCGTCCTCGAGGTCAGCTTGAGGGTGGCTGATCCGTCATCCACACTGATATTGTCTGCCAGACATGCAGAGATTGCGATTCGCCACCTGGTTTATTCAGAAAGGGGGAAAGGAGAAGATTAATTGTGTGTCGTCTGCATAGCAATGATAGGAGAGACCATGTGAGGATATGACAGAGCCAAGTGACTTGGTGATATAGCGAGAATAGGAGAGGGCCTAGAACAGAGTCCTGGGGGACACCAGTGGTGAGAGCACGTGGTGCGAGACAGATTCTTCGCCACGCCAACCTGGTAGGAGCGACCTGTCAGTAGGACGCAATCCAAGCGTGGCCGCGCCGGAGATGCCCAACTCGGAGAGGGTGGAGAGGAGGATCTGATGTTTCACTGTATCAAAAGGCAGCCTGATAGTCGAGAAGGATGAGAGCAGAGGAGAGAGAGTTAGCTTTAGCAGTGCGGAGCGCCTCCGTGACACAGAGAAAGGCAAGTCTCAGTTGAATGACTAGTCTTGAAAACCTGACTGATTTGGATCAAGAAGGTCAATTCTGAGAGAGATAGCAGGAGAGCTTGGCCAAGGACGGCACGTTCAAGAGTTTGGAGAGAAAAAGAAAAGAAGGGATACTTGGTCTGTAGTTGTTGACATCGGAGGGATCGAGTGTAGGTTTTTTTCAGCAGGGGTTGCAACTCTCGCTCTCTTGAAGCGGAAGGGACGTAGCCAGCGGTCAAGGATGAGTTGATGAGCGAGGTGAGGTAAGGGAGAAGGTCTCCGGAAAATGGCCTGGAAGAAGAGAGGAGGGGATAGAGTCAAGCGGGCAGGTTGTTGGCGCGGCCGGCCGTCACAAGACGCAAGATTCATCTGGAGAGAGAGGGGAGAAAAGGTCAAAGCACAGGTAGGGCAGTGTGAGCAGAACCAGCGGTGTCGTTTGACTTAGCAAACGAGGATCGGATGTCGTCGACCTTCTTTTCAAAATGGTTGACGAGTCATCCGCAGAGAAAGGGCAGAGAGAGGGGAGAGGGGAGGAGGATTCAGGAGGGAGGAACGGTGGCAAAGAGCTTTCCTAGGGTTAAGAGCAGATACTGGAATTTAGAGTGGTAGAAAGTGGCTTTAGCAGCAGAACGAGAAGGAGAAATGTGGAAGAGGGGGAGTGAAAGATGCCAGGTCCGCAGGGAGGCGAGTTTTCCTTCATTTTCCGCTCGGCTGCCCGGAGCCTTGTTCTGTAGCTCGCAATGAGGTCGTCGAGCCACGGAGCAGGAGGGAGGACCGAGCGCCTGGAGGATAGGGGACATAGAGAGTTAAAGGATGCAGAAAGGGGAGGAGAGAGGGTTGAGGAGCAGAATCAGGAGATAGGTTGGAGAAGTTTGAGCAGAGGGAAGAGATGATAGGATGGAAGAGGAGAGTGAGAGGCGAAGAGAAAGAGAGCGACAGGTATGGGACGGCGCGATTACCATCCGAGTAGGGGCAGTGTGGGAAGTGTTGGATGAGAGCAGAAGAGGGAAAGGATTACCATAGGAGTGTCGGAGACTTGGAGGGGAGTTGCAATGAGATTAGTGGAAGAACAGCATCTAGTAAAGATTAGGTCAAGCGTATTGCCTGCCTTGTGAGTAGGGGGGGGAAGGTGACGAGGGTGAGGTCAAAAGAGGAGAGGAGTGGAAAGAAGAGGCAGAGAGGAATGAGTCCAAAGGTAGACGTGGGGAGGTTAAGTCACCCAGAACTGTGAGAGGTGACCATGCTCAGGAAAGGAACTTATCAAGGCGTCAAGCTCATTGATGAACCTCCAAGAACCTGGGGGCGATAAATGTAAGGATGTTAAAGCTTGAAAGGGCTGGTTGACTAATTGTGACAAGCATGGGAATCTCAAAGGAGGCGATAGACAGATGGGTCAGCGGAGAAAAAGAGAATGTCCACTTGGAGAGATTGAGGATCCCAGTGCCACCACCCCGCTGACCAGAAGCTCTCGTGGTGTGCGAGAGAACACATGGGCAGAGACGAGAGAGAGAACAGCAGTAGGAGTAGCAGTGTTATCTTGGTAATCCATGTTTCCGTCAGTGCCAAAGAAGTCGAGGACTGGAGGGAAGCATTCCCAGGCTGTGTGAGATGAACTCTGCCTTGTTGGCCGCAGATCGGCAGTTCCAGAGGCTGCCGGAGACCTGGAACTCCACGTGGGTCGTGCGCGCTGGGACCACCAGGTTAGAGTGGCGGCGGCCACGCGGTGTGAAGCGTTTGTATGGTCTGTGCAGAGAGGAGAGAAGAGGGATAGACAGACACATAGTTGACAGGCTACAGAAGAGGCTACGCTAATGCAAAGGAGATTGGAATGACAAGTGGACTACACGTCTCGAATGTTCAGAAAGTTAAGMTTACGTTGCAAAAAATCTTATTGACTAAAATGATACAGTGCTGCTGGCTGGTGGAGTAGGCTAGCTAGCAGTGGCTGCGTTGTTGACTTAGTTTGAAAGTGTAGCTGGCTAGGTAGCCTCGGTAACTGGCTAGGTAACCTTGACAATTACACTAAACTACACAATCCTCTCCTACAAAGCTTATAAAAATATTATACAAGGGGTGGGTCTAATTTTGGATTCTGATTGGTTAAAACTGCATTCCAGCCGGAGTCTATTACACAAGTTACCACCGGCTAAATMTATGATGGTTAGATGAAATGCCTATTTACTCTGTTCCATCTGACTGCGCAATCCACTGTCTCATCAGCCCAGCCAGGCAAATCAATTATTAGAAAAGTAGAAGGCGTTTAGAGCATCTGCAGTCATTGATTACAATCTGAAATCAATTGTTGTGAAAATAAAGAACCCAGCTAGTTGACGTTTTCCTGTATGCTTGTTTTATTGAGTCAAACATCCAACCACACATCTTACAAAAGAAAAGAAAACCGTCAGGACATTGACACCATGGCACACTGTTTTACAGAAGATCATTCTGTTAGAGGTTCATTTTCACCCAACATATAAACATGCGCTTTTACAAAAATTAAATGCATACTGTTTACTAAAATGTGTAGAAGATAAAAACAATACTAATAAATTAGGCATCTAATAAATAGTATATATCATTCAATGGTCCATGTACAAAGCTGAAGTAAGATTGTGTTAATAGTTATCTCATACAATATTTCTTCAGACAGGAAATCAGACAAAATAAAGGCAGATGTGTAGATGCATAACTACCGAAACTAGTCATATTCCTATATAAGTAGTAACTAACATAACATATTTTATACATTTGGGTCCTTTACTATTTATTGTATTTACATTATAAGTATTGTGGCATTTTTAGAAAATTATTCTGTGCAGTGAAGRATTTCTACAACTGTTTTATGCATATATCCTGTGTTAATAAATGTGTTTATATAATGCCCAGATATAATTGTCAAACTATACACACAAAGTACACTGCATTTGATTTCAGTCCGTAAGTGCATCTTTTGCCCTCCATCACAAGGTTGGAGTTCAATCAGGCATATCTAAAGGACAGTCAAGTCTTGGTGCCTACATTGATCCTGCCATTTGATGACTTAGGGCGACTTACCGTCAATGAGTTTGCGGTGTCTAACTGACACATTGTTGGTGGAGAAGACAAAGAGTCCCATATAATTTCAAAGACACAAACTATACATTTGCATGGATTTGAACACACAAACTCAGCATGGAATGACTACAATGGATATTGCTTGTGGAGTTCTGTTCGGGTCAAGGTCCATTACTAAAACTATTTAGACCACTTTAAAAACGTATTCACTTTGAACTGGCCAGATTAGCTTATATTTGATTGTAAAACATATTCTGCCAACCTTATGACCTCAAATAACATAGATYTGTGAATGTAGAGATGTACTAGTTAAACAACAACAATGATATCAAGTAATCCAACAGTAGCTCTTCAGTCTCTTATCAGTAACATAAGGTTCCATATTTTGTAAAACATTTTGAGCAAAGCTCCAACTACTATTACGGAAGATTTTCAGTAACAAAACAACCAATATTGTGGATGATAAAGTGCTGCTAAAAAGAACACTTTCCTCAAAAACGTTTAATTAGAGAATGGAAAACTTCTTATAGTGGCACAGCAGTCAAAGACAGGAACCGCTTACATCAAGAGATGCTGTTGGCTATATCAGCTGACTATACAGGATTGTCAGCTATGCGTCACAAAACTAAGTTGAACAAGGAAGCAGCCCCTACAGTGCTGAACTATGCCAAAGGCATTGTGGAGTTACAATAATGAAAAGCACCCAAAAAGAAAATCACCACTTTTCAAGGAACATGAAGCATTAGTTTGGAGTTTGACCCCGAAGGGTCTAAAAGCACTTTCATGATGAAGCAGACCTTGRTAAGGCTGGAAGCCACATTACATTTGGTTACTGTTTGAAAGGAAGCCCCCTTTTCTGTCAAARGCACAAGATCAGAGAACAACTTACAGTCTTGTGAACTGCTAGAAGGCTCTACTGGGAGTGTATTCCTTGTATGATTTTGGACCAGGCGTTTAAACTCAAAGTTGTGAGGGACTTCAGTTCCGTTTTAGAGGTGGGGGGGTTGTAAGTCAGATTTGGGTATATTTTACATCTATCTTAGTCTGCAGTGAAACGGGCTGATGTTGCTTTTCAACTGAGTGTCAGAGTAGAAATGTCTCAAATAGTCCCATGATTTCATAGTGTAAAATTCATGCTCATGGGTATTGCTTGGGAATTAAAAATATAAAATGTATGCATACAGTAACTTATAACAGCTGGCTTATTTGTAACCGTGTCTTTTCACTAAGACATAAACATACAAAATTATCTTTAGGATTTTATTTATTTTTCCTTAAGAAATACATTTGTAAAAAATWATTAAAAGCCTATCCGGACAGAGATTAAAAGTGAGTTGGTAAAAACATATTTACATGGCATGCAATTTCTTGAGGGTCTTCAATGAAAATAATTGAGACCTGCATAAGAGGCAGAAGCATGGATATCTAAACCGACAAAATGAGAAAGATAACAGACAAAGGAAGAAAAATAAAGTAAAAGTAACACAGGATTTAACTTTTTTCTGATATAAAATTTGAAGTTAATTGAAAATACCACCTTTTCCTTCTATCTACCATGCCAACCCACCCCCTTACACCCAGGTTCCTGCCCCCACCACGTTTTTGTTGTGATGAGAAGAGAAGGAGCGCTTGAGACTTTGAGACAGAGGATCGGGCAGGAGGTGAGCGCCATCTGTTCTCTGTTTGGTGAACATACCTGAAATGTGATGGCAGCCAGTGTGTCAGTTTAGTAGTCAGTTTGCAAACAGTCAGTGAGTGGGCTACTCTGGTCCCCTCAGGTTGGGGTGATGAAGGAGGGTTCATAGCCAGGCCTCAGCAGGGTGTGTGGGACGAGAGGAGAGGGGAGGGACAGGTGCTCAGAGCTGAGAGTCAGCCCCCAGGCTGTTGAGCTCCTCCGGCGAGTGCTTCTCTCCCCCAGTGCCAGCCGACTGGCGGAACCCGGCCGAGATCTCGTCAAATGTCCGGCCCTTGGTCTCAGGCACCTTGAAGTAGGTGAAGATGAAGAAGCTGAGCAGCAGTATAGTGAAGATGACAAAGACATAAGGGCCACACAACTCCTGTAGGGCGAGACRGAGAAAAGAAGGAGAGAGAACATTGAAGATCATGTTCATTAAGCAATGGGCTCCAAACAAACACGTCTTCAAACTAACAGTTCAAACATACAGTATATCAAGATTAGGGTTGCAAAGGGTGGGGATATTACTGGAAACTTTCTAAGTTTACCAGTAAACTACTAGAATGTTGGTATCTTGCAAGGATTTTATGTAATCTATCACAAGACATCTAGCGGCCCTTTTGGGCACTTTAGATTTTTACAGGTATCTGTAATTATCCCTGGCCCTTGGTGCGACCTTATCATATGTAAAATATATATGAAATAATTAAATAAGATGATTTTAAAATAAACATTAGAATGACAAAGCTGTAAAACATGATCCTAAATTATCTTCAACTTCGTGAATACCATTGATGTTTAATATGAGGGTTTCAGCAAATATCCTTTATTAATTCTTAACACACTTCTATTTATTTTACTAAGTCAACATTTATTYGTTGTCAGTGTTTTGGCATCATACTGGTGGCAGCTGTGAACAGAGTCAATGTTTGGAAGAGTTGCAGAGTTAATGGAAAATAATGGCAATGTTGATTAGATGCTTTTTCCTTAATTAGGTTATGTTCTCTTGAACCATATGGTTTATGTACTAGAAACTCATGGACAATATGGACACAGATATAACAAATTCATACTATATATGATTTTTTTTTTAAAGTTATTAAAGTATAAATTACAAAATTTACGATAGATTGCAATCCATTTTCTGTTAATTACCAATATTAATGAAGATTCCAGTAACTTTCGTAAAATACCGGTAGCTTTGCAACCCTAATCGAGATGAGTATGTYGACAACATCTACCATGATGAGCATCAGTGACTAACAAGGCTGTGCTTAGTGCTTACCTCTACATACTGGAAGGCCATGCCCACTATGAAGTTGGCGGTCCAGTTAGAGAAGCCAGCCACAGCAAAGGCCGAGGGCCGGGGTCCTTGGGAGAACAGCTCAGCCACGATGAACCAGGGGATGGGACCCGGGCCAATCTCAAAGAATGCAACAAAGGCAAAGATGGCCACGATGCTCACGTAGGACATCCACGGCAGCTGTTCCTGATGGAGGACAAACAGACAGCAGGGGGTTAAACTACTGGTATTCATTCAACATATTATATTTACAAGGACGTGTATCAATAAACCAAGTGTTTTTCCTCATTCATTCCGTATGAGAGCTGCTAGCCTTATGTGAAGTGTGCTGTAGTTAGTCTACGTACCAGCAGAGCCAGAGCGACGGTCATCAGAACGGCAGCGCCTGCCATTCCTATCAGCCCCAGCAAGTGGAGAGATCTACGTCCGGCGCGCTCCACCACAAACAACTGAGAGGAGAGAGGGTTGAGTTACACTGTCCAACCCCTAATGTGGTACATCATGCGCACCATAAATGACACATGCACATCTGCCACAGTTACTCACCGACACCACAGTGAAGGCTGTGTTGACCACACCGGCACCAATTGTAGCATAAACAGGCTGAGCAACTCCGGCCTTCTCAAAGATACGGGTAGAGTAGTAGAAAACCTGCAGGACACCAACAGCRCAGTTTAGAGTTGCAAAATAGGTAGTATACTGTATGTCAGGGATCATCAACTAGATTCAGCCGAGGGCCATTTTTTCTTSAGCAGATGGTYGGTGGGCTGGAACAAAATGACAAATTATTTGTAGACTACAAATTTACTGCAAGAAGCCCAAACCGATATAATATTTGACAAAAACATAATCACTTCAAACCAGTTGTATACGATCACGTGTCTCTCTATTATGCGTGGGAATACTTGGGAACAAACTTGGAGCTGATTTCCTGGTGTTATTATAGTCTTCTATGTTGAACAATAACAAATAAAAAGACTTGGGAGCTAAATAAAACCACCAAATCAGGGGAACCCTGCTTTATGTGTTTGGGGTGAGAAGTGTGTATGAGAGGTGACTCACTGCGTTGATGCCAGACAGCTGCTGGGAGAGCTGAAGCATGATAGCTATGAAGATGGGCTGGCGGTAGAGTGGCGAACGGAACAGCTCAAGGATGGTCACCTTCTTCTCCCTCATCATCTGCCTGGCCTCCTCCTTCATCTCCTGCATGTCTGCACTCACGTCTGTGGTCCCACGCAGCTTCTTCAGGACTGACAGAGACAGAGCAAGAATGGAGGTTACATTACAGTCTGCTAGGGCTGTGTCACTCCATACCAGATCAATTCAGGCAATTCGAGGGATGAATTTAAATTAAACACATTTATTGAAACATGGCCCTTATTTTAGATAATTTTCAACTCATTCAAACTAACAGAACTGACATTGGCTGAACTGATGACATTAAGTGTATGAATGTGTGTTTGTGTATAAATGTACTCAACTCACCAGTCTTGGCCTTGTTCTCCTCATTACGGTTGATGAGGAGGAAGCGGGGGCTCTCGGGGCAGAAGGGCAGCAGTGCACACTGCACTAGGGCTGGGATGAAAGTGAAGCCCAGCAGGAAGGGCCACAGAGATGCGTTCCCCATTAAGGCCTCCATGCCAAACACCTGAACCACAACACATAGTTAGACCACCATCAGATTATCATGTAGCACAGCTCTCAAAGAGATTCCTTTGGAAAAGCATACAAATCATTCATTATTCTCCATACGATATCCCTGTGCCCATTGGAACTGACCTGTGCCATCAGGATGCCTGTGACGATGCCTAGCTGGTGGAGGGTGCCCAGGGCTCCTCGGAGGGCAGTGGGGGCCACCTCACCCACGTACATCGGCACAAAGCCAGTGGAAAGGCCGGAGTAGAGGCCCACCACGAAGCGCCCGATGATCAGCATCTCCCACGAGCCACCCATCTTAGAGAAGCCCATGAGAGCAGCGGAGACAAAGGCCAGCACGTTGGCCATGAGCATGGAGTTCCTCCTGTAGACACCACAGAAATAGTCATGTCAATTACAGTCCACTTACAGACATTTACATATCACACATGTAATATCATCTCACATAACACAGTTGTAAATAAACATTGTGAAGTGTCGTATTTACCTGCCAAAGCGGTTAACGAACARGCCCACGGAGAAAGAGCCGAAGATGCCGCCGACAGAGAAGATGGCGACGGAGACGGACCACAGGGTGGTGAGGGAGGTCTTGGTGATGGGCTCCTGGTACCGGTCGAACCATGTTTCGTTGAGGAACCTCTCAATAACCTAGCAGAGCGGGAGAGAAAACAACACCAGCTCACAACACTGCCATAGACAGAAATCACAGTCAATGTACCATAGACATACAGTAATGTAAGAGACAGTAAAAAAAKGTGTTTCCTTGTCCTCATTGCCATTGGCCAGGTGGCTGCTGTTTTGATGTATGGCCAGTAGATGGAGGTAGAGGATTGTATTTCAGGTTTTCCAGCAACAAGGACGTTTGTGGGAGAGCGAGGTCTCAGGTTTCAGCCCCTTCCCCCACAGTGACTCAGTGTTGATAAACATACATATATGTATGATCAGCTTGTGATGGAAGTTAAGTGGTACAGGCTGGGAGGAACGTCCCCTCCCCCCATGTCTCTGCCGTGGCACACTGACAACTGTCATATGTCGAGGACTCCCTCTACCTCTATCTAGCACTTCTAGTACTCGGCACTGAGCCCTGCCCCCTCCTGTGCTCCTCTCCCAAATATCACTGCTGGCTCCTSTCATGTGCTTTACTGATAGATTATACAATATACCCTTTACCAATACTTATATAATGCTGAGTGATTGATATAGAACTATTAATGTATTTTATAGGTCAGGAGAGGTAAGCTGGGTATGCTGTTCAAGATATGGTATAGCCCAACMCTGTCAATATAGTTCCATAAAATAAACATTCTTACAGATAGAGAATGGCAAGTCTACCTTTCATTTCATATTCTTGATTTCTCTGAATAGGCTTGTGTCTGACTCAAGACCTAGCACGCACCTGGCCACAATGAAAAAAACTGTCCATTCATGACCGGTGACGCTGTACTGATTAAAGCATTACTGTCTCTGTGGACTCCTGGCCTGGCAATGCGGAGGCATTCAGTTCCGTCTGTCTGTGCTACAAGGGGCCCAATTTGGAGCCGGCAGGCAGGGTGGAGAAGCAGACCAGGGCACTTGAGAGACATCTAATCTAATCAGTGCTACACTCTTTAGAGCGGAAGGGCTGCATCACGGAGTGTACAAAACATTAGGAACACCTGCTCTTTCCATGACATAGACTGAACAGGTGAATCCAAGTGAAAGCTATGATCCCTTATTCAGTCAGTCTAGATCAATGGTCAMCAACCTTTTCTGAGTCMAGATCACTTTCGCAGTCAAAAAGCAAGCTGAGATCTACCGCTCAGATTTTGTTTTTTACATTAACCCACACAAACAGTTTTGTAGGAATGAGGTTTGGGAAGTAGGCCTAACATATTATCACAGCATATTGGCTATATCATTGTCCTGCCAATATTGTTAATCAGACCATATCATATTTCAAAACTCGAGCTTTGATAACAAAATAGATCAGTTGGTTTAGCACTTGTGAGGCACTGTGGAGCATGAATTGAAATAATTWGCTTTTATATTTTACTGGACTGATGGTACCTGCATCTGATGGTTAACGAGGTCAAATCACGACGTCAGGGATCTTCAGGTCGAAAAGTCAGAGCTCTAGAAAGATGYCCGAGTTTCCGACTGACTTGGAATTCCGAGTTGGATGACGACTCAAAACTATTTTTCCCAACCGCCTCTCATGGTCCCTGCTCTCTCATTCCTTTCCTCTGTTGAGACTGACCAGAGAGAGGGGACACCGTCTTCCATCTGATCGCGAAACTCGACTTGCACCGCATCTGCCTCATGCACAAATTCATGTTGTTCCTATGACCAGAGAAAGTTAAATATTTATTAAAATTAAAATCGACACGACGAGCTGCTAATAATAATAAAACGCAGGGCTATCGATACTTGGCTACTCATTCATTGCAGCTGCAGCCCGAGCGGAAGTACGGAGAAGCGCGTTTTGTAATAGTGTAGAATAGTGACATCAGCTGTCAGAGCAGCTTACCAATCATTGCACCTGTACACAGCCCATCTATAAATAGCCCACCCAACTACCTCATCCSCATATTGTTTTGTTTTTTTGCTCCTTTGCACCCCAGTATCTCTACTTGCACATCATCTTCTGCACATCTATCATTCCAGTGTTAATGCTAAATTGTAATTATTTCACGGTGTTCCTAATGTTTTATACACTCAGTAATTAATCACGATGTTATCACATTTATCATGGATATCAAGTCAAATAAAAGTTTATTGGTCATGTGCACAGGATACAGGGTGTAAACGGTACAGTGAAATGTTCTGGATGTGTCTCTATGTTCAGCAATACTACCGTTTCTGTGAACACTTCCCTGCACTCTGTATGTTGCTTCTAAACAGCTGTGGCATTGTGTGGTATTACTGAGCATGTGTCAGTGTGCTTATGTGTGTGTATATACGTAACTGGGACCTCAGCTGAGACTGGGGAGGGGAAGGGAGGGCAGGTTTACACTGGCCCAGTGTCTGAATGACAGCAAACCTCTACATATCCACCCCCTTCTCACCACTGCCCCCCTTGACAACTCTTACAGGAGGGCACCCCACCTCTACACCTCAGCTAGGCTTATACTTAGAACTAGATCATCTGGTGCTACAATCACATTTTAATTATTCACCGCTGGGGGGTTTAACCAATCAGAATGTCTACCGGTCTGTAATAAACAGGTATCAAAGTATTATTTTCTTCYCTATTGTGTACAGATGTAGGATCCTAATTTGATCACTGTTTTGTTGCTGAGAATTTTCCTGAACATCAGGAATTGCACACTTGTAGTGTATTTGAGTTTTAAAAAGGCTTCTAAAGTTTGTCTTTGTCACCTTGAAATTTCAGACTTGATTTGCCCTACCAAAAAATATATAAATTCCTACAAAAATGTCCATTATAATCCACATAATAATTCACATTTCCTGTTACTGTAAGATTATTTTTCTGCTGTAGCAAACTGGCTCAAATGAAGATCCTACATCTGTAGCCTACTATTCTATTCACAAACATCAATTGATGTTGGCTCCCAAACATCAATTGAAGCGCTTGGTAGGTATGACAGGTAGGTACTGACAGACAAATTGTGTGATGGAGCAATAAGTAGTCTCCTGAGAAAGGAAGATCAGGACAGGAGACAGCTGGGACTGTAGATCACACAGAGCCCCTCATATATCAAAAGTAATGGAGAAGGCAGGATCCCATGTATTCAGGCAACAAAGCACCTGGAACTATGAGCCGAGCTGCCACAAGGCTTGTTCAGACAAAGACCAATACTGTGTGGATTAGCCCTTTCACCTAAATAACAAATAACACTGAAGCATGCATGAGAGCACCAGCTGTACCGGAAGACTGTGTGATCACGCTCTCCGCAGCCGATGTAAGATCTTTAGACAGGTCAACATTCACAAGGCCGCAGATGGATTACCAGGACGTGTACTGCGAGCATGCGCTGACCAACTAGCAAGTGTCTTCACTGACATTTTCAACCTCTCCCTGTCCGGGTCTGTAATACCAACATGTTTTAAGCAGACCACCATAGTGCCTGTGCCCAAGAACACTAGGGTAACCTGCCTAAAGGACTACCGACCCGTAGCATTCACRTCTGTAGCCAGGAAGTGCTTTGAAAGGCTGGTCATGGCTCACATCAACACCATTATCCCAGAAACCCTAGACCCACTCCAATTTGCATACCGCCCATACAGATCCACAGATGATGGAATTTCTTCTGCACTCCACACTGCCCTTTTCCAACACAGGGGCCCCTCAGGGGTGCAGGTTCAGCCCCCTCCTGTACCTCCTGTTCACTCATGACTGCACGGCCAAGCACGACTCCAACATCATCTTTAATTTGCAGATGACACAACAGTGGTAGGCCTGATCACCGACAACAACGAGACAGCCTATAGGGAGGAGGTCAGAGACCTGGCCGTGTGGTGCCAGGACAACAACCTCTCCCTCAGCGTGATCAAGACAAAGGAGATGATTGTGGACTACAGGGAAAAGAGGACCGAGCATGCCCCCATCTCATCGACGGGGCTGCAGTGGAGCAGGTTGAGAGCTTCAAGTTCCTTGGTGTCCACATCACCAACAAACTAACATGGTCCAAGCACACCATGACAGTCGTGAAGCGGGCACAACAAAATCTAATCTCCCTCAGGAGACTAAAAAGATTTGGCATGGGTCCTCAGATCCTCAAAAGGTTCTACAGCTGCACCATCGAGAGCATCCTGACTGGTTGCATCACTGCCTGGTATRGCAACTGCTCGGCCTCCGACCGCAAGGCACTACAGAGGGTAGTGAAAACGACCCAGTACATGACTAAGGCCAAGCTTCCTATCATCCAGGACCTCTATACCAGGCGGTGTCAGAGGAAGGCCCTAAAAATTGGCCAAGACTCCAGCTACCCTAGTCATAGACTGTTCTCTTTGCTACCACATGGCAAGCGGTACCGGAGCGCCAAGTCTAGGTCCAAGAGGCTTCTAAACAGCTTCTTCCCCAAGCCGTAAGACTCCTGAACATCTAGTCAAATGGCTACCCAGACTACTCGCATTGACCTCCCCCCTCCCCTCTCCACACCACTGCCACTATCTGTTGTCATCTACGCATAGTCACTTTAATTAACTCTACCTACATGTACATACTACCCCTCAACTAACCGGTGCCCCCGCACATTGACTCTGTACCGGCAMCCACCTGTAGATATTGCTATTTTTTACTGCTGATCTTTAATTACTTGTTATTCTTATCTGTWTTTTTTGMRACTGCACTGTTGGTTAGGGTCTCGTAAGTAAGCATTTCACTGTAAGGTTGTATTCGGCGCATGTGACTAATCAAATTTTATTTTATTTGAAACTGAAAGATTGTTATGACCCACAAGACCTAATATCCACTGGATATTGTGAGCTGTCAGTAAACAAAACCATTTTGTAGATTTAGCAGCTACAGTACAAAACTGTTCAAGGGATCCATTTTCACGAGAAATGTGAAGGAGTAGGGTCAAATAAACACATTTCGTTTAAGTAAATGGAAAATAACTTAATTACATTTTTGGAGACACGTCTCACTGAGAGCTCCTAAATGATGTTACCTTTAGCGGAGTGAGTAGCACTCTCCTGGCTGTCTCCTCACTTACAATCTGAGCCCCTTCGGGGCATGAAAACAGTCCTTTACACATCACAGAGGCCCTTTAATGGAGAGTGCCTTGGACGAGATACTTGAGATATTATTAGTCCCCTTCTTTTCACGTGTTGCAGGGAACATCTTGACTGGCCAAGGCAGACACAGGGGCAGTCTCGTCTGGGAAAAGGTGTTGGGTAAGATTCGAACACGGTGTCACTTGGATAAATATAGACAAGCCTTCCCCATCCAATTCCGATCAGACACATCAGCCCCACCTCCCCACCCAATCTCGTTCCCGTGGACTCACCTTCTGAGGGGCGTTGATGACACCCGTGTTGTAACCAAACTGCAGCGAGCCAATCACTGCTGTTCCCACCGTCAGCATCAACTGGAAGGTCACTTGCTGCATAGAGACAGGAGAGAAAGTCTGTTAAAAATCCCCTCTCTCCAAATCTCTGTACTGTATCAGAGCATGAAAAGAGCAGCTTGGAGGTACTTGGAGTTGATATACTTATTGTCTTATTTCACCTTTATTTAACCAGGTAGGCTAGTTGAGAACAAGTTCTCATTTGCAACTGAGACCTGGCCAAGATAAAGCATAGCAATTCGACACATACAACAACACAGAGTTACACATGGAATAAACAAAACATACAGTCAATAATACAGTAGAAAATAAGTCTATATACAATGTGAGCAAATGAGGTGACATACGGGAGGTAAAGGCCAAAAAAGGCCATGGTGGCGAAGTAAATACAATATAGCAAGTAAAACACTGGAATGGTAGATTTGCAGTGGAAGAATGTGCAAAGTAGAAATATAAATAATGGGGTGCAAAGGAGCTAAATAAATAAATAAATACAGTAGGGGAAGAGGTAGTTGTTTGGGCTAAATTATAGATAGGCTATGTACAGGTGCAGTAATCTGTGAGCTGCTCTGACAGCTGGTGCTTAAAGCTAGTGAGGGAGATAAGTGTTTCCAGCTTCAGAGATTTTTGCAGTTCGTACCAGTCATTGGCAGCAGAAAGAAGGAAGGAAAGACGACCAAAGGAGGAATTGGCTTTGGGGGTGACCAGTGAGATATACCTGCTGGAGCACGTGCTACGAGTGGGTGCTGCTATGGTGACCAGTGAGCTGAGATAAGGCGGGGCTTAACCTAGCAGAGACTTATAGATGACCTGGAGCCAGTGGGTTTGGCGACGAATATGAAGCGAGGGCCAACCAACGAGAGCGTACAGGTTGCAATGGTGGGTAGTGTATGGGGCTTTGGTGACAAAACGGATGGCACTGTGATAGACTGCATCCAGTTTGTTGAGTAGAGTGTTGGAGGCTATTTTATAGATGACATCACCGAAGTCGAGGATCGGTAGGATGGTCAGTTTTACAAGGTTATGTTTGGCAGCATGAGTGAAGGATGCTATGTTGCGATATAGGAAGCCGATTCTAGATTTAATTTTGGATTGGAGATGCTTAATRTGAGTCTGGAAGGAGAGTTTACAGTCTAACCAGACACCTAGGTATTTGATGTTGTCCACGTATTCTAAGTCAGAGCCGTCCAGAGTAGTGATGCTGGACGGGCGAGCAGGTGCGGGCAGTGATCGGTTGAATAGCATGCATTTAGTTTTACTTGCGTTTAAGAGCAGTTGGAGGCCACGGAAGGAGAGTTGTATGGCATTGAAACTCATCTGGAGGTTAGTTAACACAGTGTCCAAAGAGGGGCCAGAAGTATACAGAATGGTGTCGTCTGCGTAGAGGTGTATCAGAGAATCACCAGGTTAAACCTGACTTGCCAGGTTAAATAAAATAGTGAGCATACATGTTCATACTTTTTTCATACTGGTCCCTCGTGGGAATCAAACCCACAACACTGCAAGAGCCATGCTCTACTGTAGCAACTGAGTTACACAGGACTATCTGACATGGGATTATCTGACGGGGAAATGTTATTTATTTAAGGATTCTCTTTWAAAAAAAAGGCTGCTTTAAAGGGCAGTGCTCAAGAACAAGTGCTCAAGGCTATTCTAAACAAAAGGGAAGGCATTCCAATTTTGTTAATTCTGAGATTCTTCAAGAGGGTGGGAGCTACAAAGTGGGCTGTGTTTGGAAACACTAACTACACAGCAAGCTTAGTATAGCTCAGTAATAGAGACCTAAACAAGGGCAGGTCTGAAAGTGAGGTGGGGTAAGTGTAAGTCTGAAAAAGTAGCAGCTTAACCAATAATGTTCCACACAAGCAATGAGTCGCAGGGGTTCAACAACTCCATGGCTGGGTTGTTATAACCAGCCCTAGCACAGGATGTAAACACACACCATCAGGGTAGATCTTGTGTTGTATGGTTTGCTATCAGAAAACATTCCAGTGTATTCTTTCTGAAAGGAGATGGTCACGTATCATTCACCTTGGAAACGATGAAGTCACGCCCTCCAGCTCTGAGATGGTTATCACAGCCTTAAAGACTACACTGKCCCTTTAAACAAACGCCATTGTTATAAAACAGCTGCTGCCACCAGCAATGTTTACATTCCTCCCAAAGATAAACTTCCATGCAAATCAATCTCCTCCTTCTCAGGAGTGAGTCTGTGAATTTTAGCCCAGTCACAGTGAGTGGGCTGTAGTATTGGTGACGGTTGCTTTAGGCCTAGTTAGCMTTTAGGCCTAGTCCAAATACATGATTATAGTGAATTTTTACGTTTCAGACCTGCCTCATCTAGCTAAATGCATCAACAGTAAAATATCTTTATATTGATGTATGAGATAGTCTGGGCTTGAGCAAACATCTGAAGTGATCATAAGGCCTGTCCCTTGAGCAACAGTTTACTCAACACAGTCCATGGGTTATATTGGAGGTCGTTAGGTCAATTTAAATCTACTTTATGCGATCAATAAGCAGTCCAACAAGGAAACATGGTATACTGCCCTGACGAATGACGATGGTGAACAGGGATGGGCCAGAGTTGTATAACAGAGGTATGTGGAATTGTGAGAGTCAATTCCAAGTAGGTACAACGTAACACAGAACCCTTTTTCACATCTTATCAGCACTTTGTCAGGTGTCCAAAGCCTTAAAACTGACCTCACTGGTTTTGGGAGGATGTCTGGTGAAGCATAATTACTTCCTGCTGTGAAATGTTTACAGCCACATCTTCCCTGTAAGTGACACCTATCGTATAATGCATTAGTCATCCAGTTCCAGTGTATTGTATAACCTTTCTCTGGTCCCCCTCTTCAAACACCTCAGCCTCTGCTAAAACTACTGCTGGGAAACACTGTATCATATTGATTAGCAAGGCCATGCTACAGTGACAGTCTGTAAGTGACAACARTACATACAGATATAATGTGAATCACCCTCTGGTGCTGTAAGGTTAAGGGCCTTCTCTAATCTAAACATCTGAGGTTTACAATAGGCCTAGTTCTGTCCAGAAAGCAGAAGTCATGGCTGGCTGTGCCACAGCTTCCATTTCCCCACATCCTAACCTCGCCTCTGGCTCTCAGTGATGGCTATGCCGCCAGCCTCACGTCCCTGCAAACGTCACCTCCTTGACAGCCTCGGGTTTCACAGGGGAACCTAATATCACTCCCTCATCCTCCTCCCTAACCTGACTCACAGCACAGGACAGCACAGAGCCCCTCCTGTGTATCCTGACTGCCTCCCTTAGTCATTCACTGAGTGAAGAGTTCACAGGAACAAGTCTATGGTCCATAACATGGTCTAAAACAAAGAGGTCAATGGATCGACTGGGTGGTAGGCATGCAGTTGAAAATTAGGGGGATGGCAAAAACTGGCACATTTACAGTAATGTGGATGAATTAATATGCACTGTACCTGTAAAATGAAACGTAATAAAGTAAAGACTGTCAGATACAAACAAACGTTTCCATACATGTGTATTTCTGATCCATCTAATTTCCCACTGATATCTGGTGCAAGTGTTTGTTCAAACCTGACACAATCTCAGATACAGTATAGCTCTATRGAGAACAAGCGAATGAGCCTGTACAGTACACTACAGCTTTACAGATTTAACCAAACTCTCCTTCACATGAATAGCGATTAGCAGAGGTCAGTACAGTGTGCACAATGCCTTCCACTTTTTTGAGGAAATGAATTAGGCCCTACGTTTGTGCCTGTTTCAATTACAGCATTCACAGATCTCTTAATCCCATCTTTTATATAAAAAAGTATTTAGGCCTCATTAGAACACACTGACACTTATATTGAAAGGGCATACTGAAGGGGCAGTCATGCAGAGGGAAATMAAGTGAGTGGAGGAAGCCAGTGGATTGAGTGGAATTAAGTCTTTAGAAGGAAGGAACTGAATGCCGGCTTTGGGTTTAATCAAAAGCCAGAACTGTTCACTCAGTTAAAAATCGAATTGCTTCTTAGAGTTATTCCACTCACCACAGACCAGGTCAACTGTACGCTTGCCCCAATTACCTTGTTTCTTACCCAAGAAAAAAAGAGGCTTCCGCTGAACTAAAACAAAGCATATTGTTCAGTAGAGCTTTAAAGGGACTCACAACTTGTGCCCAAACTGCCCATAAATCGGAAGGCTTCGTGTCGAAGGGAAATGCTTGTTATCCAGTCTATAATAGGAACAAAGAGGTTAGACAGTATTTTGTTTTGGAGAGAGGTTGGGAGAAGTTAAACACCCCCGGGGTGAGCAGTCAGGCAGGGGAGGTGTCTATCTGAACAGGTGTATCAAAGTGAGGCTAAGAGGGCAATGTCTCAGCAATGGTCCCGTGTGGTTCAGTTGGTAGCCCATGGTGCTTGCAACGGCAGTGTTGTGGGTTCAATTCCCAYAGGGGACCATTATGAAAATGGACGCACTCACTACTGTAAGTCACTCTGGGTGAGACTAAAAAGTCAAATTAGAGCTGGCATAATTACTGTGTAGCTGACGGTTATGGATGAAGACTGTCATGAAAATAAAATAACTGTTTTAAAAAAACTGACTGAAGACAGGACAGCCGGGCATTCGTGCGGTTGAGTCCGTTTCTGCGATAACATGGACTCTTACCGATGTGATTCAACTTTGTTGCCCCTTACTGAAACAAGCAAGGTGTTGTAGCAATCAGTGAAAAGAATGGGCTTGGAACCTCTTACCCTGGCAATTTGACTGGTACACTCACAATGGATGCCTGGTATTGTGTTGCAATAATTTCCATGGTATGTAGTATGTAAATTCAAATKATGTTAACTGATGCAATGGAATGCATTTTTTGTAATGTCAGGTGAGTTGAATCAACAAATCACAGCACATATTGATGTGTACACTTCCTGCTTTTGCTCTAGGTTGAAGATGACAAAGGTGAAAACAATGGGATTCTAATATCCAATAACTCTTTGCAACAATGGGACCAGCTATGSTAGTTAGCAACGGTGCTGGTCCCAGATTTGTGACAACATTGTCTTAACCGGTATATTTTCGACCTAGCTTTTACTTTTTGCTTTTACTTCCTGCTTTGCTACCATGGTTACACTCACAATGGCCACCAGTCCACTCATTATGCCATCATTGATTTGAATGAGGATGCCTGTTCTTCTATTCAAATTTTTTTTTATGGCAGCACATGCAGTCAGGAGTGGAGGAAAGGAGAACATGTGCTATTCGAATGGTTATTACGGAGACCAAGGTCATTTGGTTGGCCAATTACAGTCATCCAAAATTCCATGAATGTCACAGCCATATGTAAAATGCAATACAATGATTTCCTTGGAAAGCTCTCGACTGGCAATGAGGACATTTATTCTAGAGCCAAAACGTAGCCTGCTTTACCTTGCAGACATACAGTATGAACCAGAATATCATTGACAAATGCTTATTACAATGTTATGCACACAGGACTGAACCATGGCTGGGGACAGCTCATTGGCATTTTGGCTTTTGACATATAGCCCGATTTCCACCACACCCTGTGTCAGCAACCCCTGGTTCTACCCACACGCTGACTGCCCCCTCCCTGTCCAGCTGTGCTGCACACACTCAGGGATCATAAGCACAAGCCAGAGTGCGATACCCAACCACGAGATGCTGATTATAAAACAGTAGACATGCTCAGAGTGGTGTTAGCCTGGACGCACGCTCAAAGCTCAAGCTGTCTGACAAAAGCAAAACACTGGCCTAATGGGAATGGCTGGAAAGGGGTCGTTTTAATTGTGTTCAAACGTCTATGCCTAACCATAAAAGGGGTTACAGACAAATAACAATAAACATGTTTACCATTTCAACCAGAAGTAAACTCTAAGCGAGGGCTGGGAGAAGTGACTTTAAAGTTGTCAGGGGGGTAGCTAACCACACAGCATCAGCAGTCAGTGGTAAAYCAGCCATAACAGAGACCAGATGAGTCACGTCTCACTCTCTTCCTTTTACTATTGTAAAACAACAATAAGCAAATGTTACATCAAATGCAAAGTGAAAATGAACAAAAATGAAGTGAAGACCTCATATGCTGTGATAAAACAGATAATCTCAATCTAGACTTTAATGTGCTGCCTTCCTGTGAGTAATGCCATCATGCTCTTCATTGAGCTAATTTTAATTCACTACTTTATAAATTGATTTCTACACCAGATACAGTCATGAGGCCAACAGAGGGGACAGGGTTTACAATTGGCCAGGACGCAGGTAGTTTGTAATGTATGAAGGGGGATTATGAATAGCCAATTAGAGGCCATGGACGAGGTAGGCCTACCCCACGACCTGATTTAATGCTATCGCGCGTACTGCATTGCCCCAGCAGCCGCATATCCGACTGCGTCCAAAGATGATGGTGAGCAGCACAGCACACACGTTTTACGTTTCAATTGAATAAAACAATTACATGATGGGCTAGCTAGTGTAACTTCTTGAAAAAAATACTTAGTATTCGGAACCCATTGACATTAACACAGCTAGGCAGCTTGAGAGTCTCAAGCTAACCTAACCAGTTTTCAATATTACTGGGAAGCTAACTAGCTACCCCCTCTCTCTCTCTCTCTCTCTCTCTCTCTCTCTGAGAGACACAGACACATACACAGTTTTGTATATTGGTTTCTACGAAAACTGCCAACTAGTCGTTAGCCTCACTCATACAATTAGCCTACCTTGCTGCCTGAATCCATTGCCGCAGTATGGCTTGTCGATATTATTGCTGGCAATCTTGAAATGTCAAGACTATAGTTTGGGTAACTTCCGCGGGTATTTTTTTTTACTCAGACGAGGTGTCTCATTTTTAAGATGATAATGATACAATATGTCATAAACAATAGTATCTTCTTTGTTCTTCTTTATTTTCAGCGTAATTATTTGTTTCCAAATTGTCCTCAGTTCATCGTGTTTATTCCCCAAGTGTAATTTCTGTCATGAGCTCAAAACTTCAGATTCATCATGCCCCAAAGTTTTCTTGGGTTGTTGAAGTAGTTCGTTCTTCGAGTACAGACTGTCTACTCTTTGGGGAAATAAACCGGTGAATATATTTCCAACAGCCCGTCTAGAGTGATTGGCTGACGCAAGAGTTTAGTTCGGCCTCAATGTGAGTTTAGTTCAGCCTCAATTTGTAAGGAGGAGGCCCGTTTCTATCCCTGAGCTTCTATTGGTTTAAACTTGCACCCCTATGACGACGTTAAGACATATAACTCTGAAAAGTGTCACTTCGTTTTGTTGAAGTACTAGGTCGGATAGTTATGTGTGAAGCACATCGTCCTCGATGTATTTMATTGAAATGATACATTTTGATTACAATTTGGTGGAGGCGTGAGCAAAGTATTATATTGTAATAACATAGTTATATAACCTACTGATCAGACGCTTGCAGCAGGGGGCGCAAATTTACTCACCATTGCTGATAGTTTGAGGTCATGGCAGGAAATGACACTGACAGAACTGACATGCACCACCTTTTCATCCCACTTGCAACCCCCAAGTAGGCTATAAGTAAGCAATAATGTGACCTTGCCTACCAAGGGTAGAATTTCTATACTTCATAGGTCTTCTTGCTCCTAGTACTTATCCCAACAATACTAAAAGAGAAGAGGTAGTAGTAGCCTAGTAATACATTTGAATGATCCATGACAACACTCATTTTTAGGCACACAAAAAAACATCTAGTCTAGAGGTCGACCGATTAATCGGCATGGACGATTAATTAGGGCTGATTTCAAGTTTTCATAACAATCAGTAATCGGCCTTTTTTATTTCAGACTAAATCKATTTTATTTATGTATTATATGAAGTTAAAATAAATGTGTTCATTGTTCATTCAGTATTGTTGTAATTGTCATTATTACAAATATATGTAAAAATCGGCCAATTAATCGGTATCCGCTTTTTGAAAAATCATAATCGGTCGACCTCTAATCCAGTCAGTCATCCTTTGTTTCTCAGCACCTCACTGTATCCATGCGTGTTCAGTCCTTCATAAACAATGTTTCAAACATCCAACATCTGTGATCTTTGACCAAAGCTGGTAATGTGACATTGGTACCCTCCATTCAAAACCATAAATTGTGATGGAGATGTTTGTTATTAAAGGTGTGTAAAAACAAATATTTTCATGAGGATAAATGAAACTGCGTAATACCTTTTGTTTGAGATGGCGGGGAAGGGTCCGGTCAGAGTGCATGCAAAAAATTAGGAAAATAATCATTAGTACAGAAAGGAAAATGTGTGTGTTTATACAGTGCAAATGAAAGAGTCGGGAACAGGAGAAAAAATATATAAAAATGGAAGAAATTTGTTCCCTTTTTATATAATTTATTCCCTTTGAAACCATGGGAAAACAATAACAGGCAAATACTGAGACAAAGGCCGGTGAGTGTGCCATATGGACTGACCTGGCCTAAAGCAACAGGCTGAGGAACTTAGAGGAAGACCAACATGGTATTTCACATTGTCTGTGGGTTTGTCATGTCTGAATAATCATGAGGCAATGTAAGGTTTATTTGTAAGATTGAAAATTGTCACTCAAAACTAGTTCAACTGGTTACACAAAAAATTGCCTAGTTCTTTGCTGACGAAAACTTTGTGATGTAAACATCAGTAGTTACCAAGGAATGTTGTAGGAATGACTGATGAATGAACAAATCATCAAAGCTTGTCAAAAGGTGTGATAGACTTTCAGGAGTTATAATGCAGTTCTAGAACACCTGACTGTTGCTTGTTGCTGTTGAATGTCTTTGCATAGTCTTACCTATGGTTAATTGACCTGGCAGACCATGTGTTCTCAGTCAACTTACTATGTAAAATAAATACATTAAAGAAAAATGTATATTCTTGAATCCAACAGACAATGCAATGTCTAGTTACTCTTGCCAGATTCATGGCTCTCCACAGCGGTTGTGGGAGGAGACTATGTAATGTCTAATTTATGAGGCTTGCAATAATGTCTGACGTGAAAAGKCCTGCCTTTAGTATGCTAGTGTTCAGGTCATGTTAGACTATAGTTGACCTTGTAAACAAGCATTGAGACATCAAAGTGTCTTCCCTCTGTTATTCTCTGAGCCTCATGGTCCACAGCACCCAGATACAGGATGAGGGGAGGAGAGAAAAGGTGTAGAGTCACTTCATTACAACATACACGATGCACCTATATCTTTTGTCAGAGATGGCGGGGAGGTCTCCGGTCAAGGCACATTTCAATTAGAAATAAAATAGAGCGGACGGGAAAAGGAAGGGAGACTGGGAAGGACTGACACATTTTAGGAACTGTGTTCTTTTCTGTCTTTTATGAAATTCCTTTGAAATCTAATGAAAACAATAACAAACAAAGAGGGGGTGTATACTCTGAGCGGGCCTGTATTGTGCACTAAATCAAAAGTAGAACATTACGGCATGGGATACATTATAATAACATGGTAAGAGTATGCTAACACATTCCAATATTACTTTCCCAGGTATCCTTTATTGAATTGTTGCTATTTAAATAATAAACATGGTACCTGCGGTAAGAATCTGTGAAACTCCTGACCTGACGCATAGCTTATGGGGTGAAATAAATCAATACAGTTACATATCGGGATATTATTTTTGATGATATATCATATTGTATAGTTTTGACAATATTTCAATATATAGTTGGCTGTACTTGCACCAAAACAGTATTTTTCCTTCATAGCTTGTTCCCCATCTTTTTAACATAGGGAGCCAATTTGTTTTCAGCACTTTTATATCCATGATTGATCAAAACTAATTTTCTYATGTCTCTTTCTTGTCCCTCTGTGGCAGACATAACGTGAGCAATGTTTGGAACATCAAATCGCAATACATATAGAATCGTGAGACTCGCAATGCATATCGTATCGGCACCTAAGTATMATGATAATATTGTGAGGTCACTGGCAATTCCCAGCACGAATAGCTTAGCTTGCACCTACCTCATCCATAGGTTTTCACAGCTTATAGCTTTGCGTTTCCCCAGAACACAAACCTGGAGGGATAATTTACAGATGAGCCAAATCCAATTACTCCATTTACTACTAGGCCATAAAATACCTTTGCCGGGCCTGTGGGCTCATGCATGTACTCCTGAGCCTCATTCACCAGCTTCTTTGTCTCACTAATGCTTTGGTCTTTGCTATCTGGAATTCTTGGGATGTCYAACACAGACGTCACCCCATTGAAGTTGACATTTAAAATGGTTAAGGTAAGGGTTAAGGTTACGGTTAGGTAAGGTAAGGGTTATGGTGAAGGTTATGGTAAGGGTAAAAGTAAGGGTTAGGGTTTGKGGTAGGAAAGTCCCAAGAACCTGGATTGCACTAACCCTAATGCTTTGCTCAATAGTTGCTCTCATCAGAGATTATTTCATTGAGTGTTCTTTAAATGGCCCTCTCGTCATTGCGCAATGCTCTTAARMTCAATCCTATTCTATCACTATTTTCTTAAAAACTAGGACGCCTAGAATTGTGGATACATTTTGTATAAACTCCCAGCACATTTTGGACCTAATCCAAGGAAAGGCCTGGAAGGTGAATCATGGTCATCCATCCCCATGCACATGAGCACTGGATAAGAATTAAGTTATCTGAAGCAGGCTGTCAAAAATAAAGGYTACACAATGTCTAGAACCTTTGAGTGTTTGTTAGCCTTTTCTTTCAATGTCTAGTCCATGTCCTATTAAAAGGCACATCTACAGTTGTTGTAACATCTCACCATTATTCATTGACTGGAATGGAATATTTTTATGTTACAATTCAAATGGAGCTCATTCAGATGATTCACTCAGGGAGAAGGAGGGCTACTGAGAGCTAGTTTTGATTCGAGGATTTGTATCAGCGGAAATACGACAATAGAAAGCATCTTACACCTTCAATCCATGACAGACAAAGAASCGCACCTTGCATCTTTGCTGGGTCTTTTCCTCCAACTGAGCAGGCAGACGCTGTCTGGAGACATGCATGAGCTTGGGCTTGGGCCTGGGGAACACAAACACTTCAAACGGCCTCTTTCTTTATGGAGCCACAATGCTCTACGTCAGCGGCACCTTCATTTCCGTTCACTGCCTGGGTGTCTGTCTGCACATACTGTCAGACCCTGAGCCGCCCTCAAGATCTGCACCCGTTGGCCCTCTTTCTTTCTGTCCAGGAGCCTTCACACATTTTTCCTGTGTGACTGCAAATTCTGAATGCAACCACGGATGTCCTTTTCTCAAAAGGGGCGCGACTCTGTGGCTTCTCGAAGTGTATGCAACGTTTGGCGTGGCGTTCTTTTATATTTTCATTTAAACGCCATTATAAAATGTGTACATGATACTGCAAAGCATTTCCCCAAAGAGGACAATAAAGTCAGTAAAAGAATGCTTGGAAGTCTGCTGCAAGCTAACAAATYGGTTGGCAGGAGTGAGAAAAGAGAGACCCAAGACTTGAGCGTGAGACTGTAGTAGAAGACACAGACCCTTTTAGAAGATTACTGACCTTCTATTAGACTTTGGTTTATGTCACRAGTTGGATAGTAACATACCTGGTCTGTAGTTGAATGGGCTCATTTGGCTCAGTAACACAATGTTTGGTGTGCCAAGGCCACTCACTGAACTGCCATCCATCTTTTTAGTCACTTAGATGGTACTTGGCCAGCTGGCAACCTCGCCAAAGCCCGCCAATGATCATCCACTTCATTGCACGTTACTGTCTGGTCACAGTCTTGTTGGAAACGTGTATCACTCAAGCCAGTATCATATGTGGGCCACCCTCACTGCCCAGAACTGATTTGTCATCTCTTTAGGCTCCCTGTCCCCACCATTTCTTTCCCCCAGTCAATGGGACAGTACTGGTCAGCTGGTGTCCTTTGCTAAGCATTGCCCGCATGTTACGCTGAAACATCCCACTGGGCACAGACGTCAGTTCAACATCTAGTTTTTATTGACATTTGGTTGATTTGTCAACGAATGTGAATTCAACGTGAAATATACAAAACATGTCACCATATAATTGGATTTAGGTTAAAAGTTGGGTGATAAAAAAAAAACAATGTATCTTACAGTGATGACTTTTTTCAAATCCAATCAGTTTTCCACGTTGATTCAAAGTCTTTACATTTTATCTTTTGGTTGAAATGAAGTGGAAACAACATTAATTCAACCAGTTTTTGCCCAGTGGGTTATCTCTTCCATTGACTCACTTTTTCTTTGTAAACTCCTCATTTGCAAGAAACTGATGAAGGCTCATAATAACTCCCATTCTGTCTGCTGAATCTGGGCCCCCACTATTATCCTTACTAAATTTCACAACCTCCTATGCACGACAGCAGTGACAAAGATAACGATGATGTCCTCTAGACAGAAGAGCTTGAGCATCTCATTATGCAGACTGCTTTATTGGGCCACTAACCTTTCTTAGCAAGGAATGTGTCAAAGGTGYTTCTGAAAACCAGACAGGACCTTCTCCTGTTTAGAAACCTATCCTACAATCTGGCATCAATATTCAAGCCTCCTATAAAGAAAGATTACGTAACTCAGAAGTTGTACTTCACTGAGAGAGTTTGGTTCACAAAATCTGTATAGCAACATTTGTCATGTAGAGAGAAAATAGAGAAGGTTCAATTGACCAAGGAAGTGGCCAAACAATTTACGGCCTGTTGTTCTAKAAGAGAGTATCTAAGATGGATCAAATAGGTTAGTACAGTATGTAACAATTTAATCAATAATTATTCACCATTTGCCCAGTGACCCCTTGACCCTGCCTCAGCTGACAATGTTTTCATGTTTTCACAGCTTTTAGCATACACTGTATAACTTAAAACACACCTCCAATGGCTTTACTGGCCTTAAGTACCTGGTCTTCTCAGCAGCACCATACAATTGGACCTCTGTTATTAAGGCTAAAGCCGTGGCATGTTAATCTAGTGCCATGGAGATTGTTGGCCCTCCAATGCTTAGAACTGTGGCACACTTCCAATAATTCTTTCCCAGCTATCTTGAGCTAATGCTGGATCGCATTGAAACGTCCCAATTAGGGGAAAGGGGRATACCTAGCCAGTTGTACAACTGAATGCCTTCAACTGAAATGTGTCTTCCGCATTTAACCCAGCCCCTCTGAATCAGAGAGGTGCGGGGGGCTGCCTTAATCGACATCCACGTCTTCGGCGCCCGGGAACAGTGGGTTAACTGCCTTCCTCGGGGGCAGAACAACAGATTTTTACTTTGTCTGCTTGGGGATTCGATCCAGCAACCTTTCTGTTACTGGCCCAATGCTCTTACCACTAGGCTTATTAGCTCAATGGTTGCATGTTTGAGTTATTTTAGAATGATGAGGAATTATTCAATTGTTATCCCCCTCTGTATGATGAAACTGGTCTGTAAGGACATCCCTTTGTTAAGATGGTAACACACAGCTAGCTTTAAGGGGAACTGTACTGAAGGAATCTCCACTCTTCATTGGTAGGTAATGGACATCGCAAACTCGTTTAGGCTAATTGGTTTTCGTGACTACTTACATCTAAGTCCTATGTTAGCCCTGTGTTGGCAACTTCCCAAGATAGTGAATCTGACCTACAAAAAAGTATGACTGTATTTGTAATTGAAGTAATGCAGTGCAGTCTATTAGAAGAGATCAGGGAGAAAGCTTGTGCATTATAAAACACCATGACATTTTTTTTCACTTTGATCATTAGTGCCAAGGCAATGGGTTATGACGTAATAGACCTGATCCTGTTCCTTGTCAACACTCTCTCATTTGAGACGGGAAATGCCATGTCTTCCTAATGGTACTCTGTCAGGATCGAAGGTGTGCACTTGATTGTTTGCTGAACAACGTGATGTTAAGTGATATTTTCACAGATGAAGGAAATTATGCAGACAACTGCAATAAAAAAAATGTATGAGTGCCTTTTGTGTCCTTTTGATATTTGAAGTATACATTTTCTTTTTGGCATTTTTCTGGTGTTTTGTGGTGGAAAACTGAACAGTCATTTTAATTTAACCTCTTCAGATTGGAAAACTTATTTTTTAATATGTGCTCTTTATGACAGAATGTTACTTTATTTTTTTCAACAATTTACACTTCTAAAAAGGTGCAGACTTGGAGAAACGACCTATCTGGGCGTTCACTGGAAGTTAATCTTATTGTGTAAATACTGTACAGTTAATAACCAGTGCCATGGGCACAACCTAGGCTAATGTCTGTTTGCATCAATTCATATATTATTACCTTATAAAGCAGTGAAAGAGGTCCAAGAATGCAGGACTATCATGCTAAAATATTTACTCAACTATGACAATATACAGATGACCTTCCATTCACACCAATCTAATGACGCAGTTACTACAGAACAAAAGAAAGATGGACACTAACACTAACTAAAATACTGAAGGCTAGTAAGAACATTATACACAACACTAACCCAGTGGCGTAGCTCAATTTTACACATTCTGCCATGGGCCAAAGACAAACATGTGACGTTTTATTGCTAATCTCATGCTGTTCTACACATTTTGCKATGAGACGGAGAGAAAATGTCGCTGTTACACATTTTGCCATGGGGTAGAGAGAAATATGTAATTGTATAGCTAATCTCATTCTATTCTACACATTTTGCCATGAGACTGAGAGAAAATGTTGCATTTTTAAGATAATTTCCTGCTATTCTACACATTTTGCCATGAGGTGAGAGAAGCTAATTTCACATAATTTGGAGAAAAAAATGTCCATACAACTGCATATGATGCTATCTGGGGAGTGGGGGGGCCTATTTGTTTTTGTAGCCCCCGCACCAGTGCACTGACCATTCCACTAACCCTTCACTCGTCCAATACACTTTTAAATTGCTCCTAGTCTAACACTCAAAACCTTTCACACCTTATGATCCTTATAATCATTACTAAAGGCAGTATTCCTGTGCAGCAGCATGTGGCAGAATTTACATATGCATGCATCAACTGTGCAACTGTGTGTCTAATATTCTTACCAACATCCACTTAGGAGATGACAAACAGCAGACCCACACCCAAATGGGCTTTCAGTGAGTCCTTGCATCCATAGATSCATCTAATGTGCCCTTTAACAACCAACGCAGAGTAATTGGCTCAGGTAAAAGAACATTGCATAAAGATAATCTGCCGATGAATTGTGCCATTTTCCTTCACTCTGAAAAAGTTCTGCTGGTGCGCGATGATTGACAGTAAACATGATTTGAACTGTTTGACACTGTGTACTTCACTGTGTTTTTTTTCTCTGGTCTGGGGGTCAAAGTATCAATGGAATATCAATGGAAATCGATCTACCTAAAAATAGTATTATTTATTATTATTTATTAGGGAACATGTGTCACGCCCTGGCTATAGAGAGGTTTTTTATTCTCTTTTTTGGTTAGGCCAGGGTGTGACTAGGGTGGGCARTCTATGTTCTTTTTTCTATGTTGTTGGTTTTCTATGTGTTTGGCCTGGTGTGGTTCCCAATCAGAGGCAGCTGTCTATCGTTGTCTCTGATTGGGAGCCATACTTAGGTAGCCTGTTTTCCATTTTGTGTTGTGGGTGATTAATTTCTGTTTAGTGTGTGTTGCACCTGACGGAGCTGTTTCGGTTGTCACTTTGTTGTTTTTGCTTTTTAGTGTTCAGTTTCTATTAAACATGACGAACACTTACCACACTGCGTTTTGGTCTTCACCTTCTTCCGACGACAGCCGTTGCAACATGTTTGTGCTCGTTTTAAAGGCCAAAGTCTTGGCTGCATCCAAGGGTTTGAATCATGCTACCCAACTACACAATGGATTTTAGTCAATGGAGTAAGATAAAGGTTTCTCTCTGATAGATGTGTCTATTAATGTCATGGGTGTGTTGTGAATGAATAAAGCAGTTGTGTCTGGGTCGATGTAGTTGTGCTACAGTAATCTGAGCTCAAGCCAGCTCCATCACAGCAGTTATAGAAGGGGAAACAGCCAACTGTAGCCTTCAGTGACCCTTACAAATGGCCATTCTTTCTGAGGGTTTGATAAGCAGCTTAGCAACCTTAGGACTTGTCTAAAAATGTGTAGAGGGACAAATGCTATTATCCTGTGACTGATATGTAGGTTATAAAGAATGGTGCACAGTTTCACTTTACATAATCTTATATTGTTTTTCTGTGTTCTCTTATAGACCTTAAGGGCTTACTAAACTTGGTGCCAGTCAGGTTATATGAATAAGGACAAAGGATTTGTTGGTCCACTCTTGTTCCTGGCACTTCGAGTTTGAGCTGGTGCGGACCAGAGAGGACCAGTAACTGACTAGTGTGAGCATGGTATAAGGACCAATCCCCTCAGGACTTACCCACTGTCACCCTCTCACTCCACTATCTTCCTTCCCTCCCTTCTCCCTCCCCTATCCCTATCTCAGTTCCTTTCTGCCCATTTAGCTGCCACTGCCACTATGACCATTTATGTGGGCGGCAGACTGGAGGCCATGAGAGAGCCATAGCTCTCCCTCCCAAAGTGCTGACATTCTGCTTTCCTTTCTCCGCAGGGCCTCTGGTCTCTGTGCCCTAGTGCCACAGTGCCCCTAAAACCACTGGTGGATTAAGGTGCCCGACCCGTGTGGAGGGGGAAGGGATTTGGGGAGCACTAAATGTGTTTAATCGCACAGTAATTAAACAGTAAGAAACAGAGGAGGGTCAGTCGAAAAATATGGGGGTTTATTGTAAATGTTCACCAGTATAACTTTCCCAGGCCCACCTCCTGCCATTGTTAGAAATAGCCTCCTACTTATCTTGCTATAGTAGTCTGTGGTCGATGACATTCTTTCCCTCCATTCTGTACGTGTTGGTCACTGTTTCTAGGCTTGGTATCGGTGCAGTTAGTATAGAATACTTTATCAGTGCCTGGAAACAAAGGCACATTGCGGAGCCCCTTTAAATTAATTTCTTTTTATATCAAAAGGAATGGTGTCAGTTTAATGTATGGGGTCAGCACTATAGTGTGCACTTACGCATGCAGGTTTCCATGGAGTTTTGTGGGACTCGCTGTATACAAGCCCATTTAAAAAAAGAAATACCCTGAATACTGAAAGTGTCAAGACTTCCGCMGAAGTCGGTCCCTCTCCTTGTTCGGGCGGCGTTCAGCGGTCGAGGTCACCGGCCTTCTAGCCATCGCCGATCCACTTTTCATTTTCCATTTGTTTTGTCTTTGTCTTACACACCTGTCTTACACACCAATTACTTGTTCATTATTTAACCCTCTATTCCCCCATGTTTGTTTGTGAGTGATTGTTTTTTGTATTGCGGTCCGTTATGTGTGGCCTTGGATTTATTTGACGTGTATTGTATTATTGTTGAGTAAAATTGCATACATTACTGACTCATCTACACCAGCTACACACAGACGCATTACAGAAAGCAGCAAAAATATTTTTTCTTTTCTCAGATTGTTCTGGCAATTCTCATATACAGTGTCTTCAGGAAGTATTCATGCCCCTTGACGTATTCCACATTTTGTTGTGTTACATCCTTAATTCAAAATKRATTAAATATWTTTTTTTCTCACCCATCTACACACAATATAGCAGAGAGAATTATTTATTTCAGCTTTTATTTCTTTCATCACATTCCTAGTAGGTCAGAAGTTTACATACACTCAATTAGTATTTGGTAGCATTGCCTTTAAATTGTATAGACTTGGGCTTCAAACCGTTCCCGGGGCTAGCCTTCCACAAGCTTCCCACAATAAGTTGGTTGAATTTTTGCCCATTCCTCCTGACAGAGCTGGTGTAACTGTGTCAGGTTTGTAGCCTCCTTGCTAGCACACACTTTTTCAGTTCTGCCACCAATTTTCTATGGATTGAGATCAGTTTGTGATTGCCACTCCAAAACCTTGACTTTGTTGTCCTTAGCCATTTTGCCACAACTTTGGAATAATGCTGGGGTCATTGCTTTAACTTCCTGACTGATGTCTTGAGATGCGCTCAATATATCCACATCATTTCCTGCCTCATGATCCATCTATTTTGTGAAGTGTACCAGTCCCTCCTGCAGCAAAGCATCCCCACAACATGATGCTGCCACCCCCGTGCCTCATGGTTGGGATGGTGTTCTTCGGCTTGCAAGCCTCCCCCTTTTTCCCTCAAACATAACGATGGTCATTATGGCCAAACAGTTATTTTTGTTTCATCAGACCAGAGAACATTTCTCCTAAAAGTACGATCTTTGTCCATGTGCAGTTGCAAACCGTAGTCTGGCTTTTTTATGGCGGTTTTGGACAGTGGCTTCTTCCTTGCTGAGCGGCCTTCAGGTTATGTCGATATAGGATTTTTTTACTGTGATATAGATACTTTTGTACCTTTTCCTCCAGCATCTTCACAAGGTCCTTTGCTGTTGTTCTGGATTGAATTTGCACTTTTCGCGCCAAAGTACGTTCATCTCTAGGAGACAGAACACATCCTCTTCTGAGCGGTATGACGGCTGCGTGGTCCCATGGTGTTTATACTTGACTATTGTTTGTACAAATGAATGTGGTACCTTCAGGCGTTTGGAAATTGCTACCAAGGACTGACAGACTGATCTCAATTTTTTTCTGAGGTCTTGGCTGATTTCTTTAGAATTTCCCTTTCAATCAAAGGCACTGTTGGAAGGTAGGCCTTGAAATACATCACAGGTACCGCCCAATTGACTCAAATGATGTCAATTAGCCTTCAGAAGCCTCTCAAAGCCATGACATCATTTTCTGGAATTTTCCAAGCTGTTTACTTAGTGTATGTAAACTTCTGACCCACTGGATTGATACAGTGAGTTATAAGTGAAATAATCTGTCTGTAAACAATTGTTGGAAAATGACCTTGTTCATGCACAAAGTAGATGTCCTAACCGACTTGCCAAACTATAGTTTGTTAACAAGAAATTAGTGGAGTGGTTGAAAAACAAGTTTTAAAACTTCTTTGGGTAGGGGGCAGCATTTTCACTTTTGGATGAATTGGTGCCCATAGTGAACTCCTCTACTCTGTCCCAGATGATAATATATATATTATTATTACTATTGGATAGAAACACTCTGAGTTTCTAAAACTGTTTGAATTATGTCTGTGTATAACAGAACTCATATGGCAGGCAAACTTCCAAACAGGAAGTGAGAATTTTGAGAAGGGTCGATGTGAAAGTCATCGCTATTCTATTTCCTGTAATATATGGATCTGTTTGCACTTCCTACGCCTTCCACTAGATGTCAACAGTCAGTGAACGTGGAATATGAAGCTCTATGTGTGATGTGGGGGCCGATGGGAGTGTTTCAGTCACTGGTCTGGCAGATTGCCTGGTCATGGCAGATTGCCTTGTGCACTGGTCATGCGCCTAGTCATGAATGGCAATGTGTGCCATTACTTATACAGACATGAAGAAATGCTCCGGTTGGAACGTATTGGATATATATGATAACAACATTTGACCAGTTTATTCGACTTGTACTACACATGGTTGCTAAAGTTGCTAAATTTGCATAAGTAAATGGACATTATCGAACAAAAAATGATTTATTGTTGGAAATAGGATTCCTGGCATTGCATTCTGATGAAGATAATCAAAGGTAAGGGAATATTTCTGATGTAATTTCTTATTTCTGTTGACTCCAACATGGCGACAAAATTTTGTTAAATCTAGCGCCGTCTCAGATTATTGCATGGTGTTGCTTTTACAAAGTTTTAAAAAAATCTGACACAGCGGTTGCATTAAGAACCATGTGTGTCCACGACTATCACCGAAGGGGCTCCCCTTCCCGTTTGGGTGGCGCTCGGCGGTCGTCGTCACCGTCTACATGCTGCCACCATCCCTTCCCCTTTTCGTTTTGTTTGGTCTAATTGGTTTCACCTGTTCCTTGTTTGGGGTTTTGGGTTGGGGTTATTTAAGTTCAGTTGGCCACCTGTGTTGTGCGGGGCTTGTTTGCTGTTTTGGTTCATGGGTATTCCTGCTGCGTTTATTCCGCTGTCAGCAGACGGTGAGTTAGCGTGCTGTACGTGTGTACATTTTGGGTTGTTTTACGCCTGTGTCTCGACGTTACCTTCTTTTGTTCGCTGTGATTGTTCCGGAATAAATGGTTTTTTCCGAATCCTCTGCTCTCTGTGCCTGACTTCTACACCCATCACTCTTCGAAGCCTTACACAGTGAGTATCTTTAATTTATATGTAAAACATGTATCTTTTATCAACGTTTTATGATGAGTATTTCTGTTATTTTGACGTTCTCTCTGTAATTACTCCGGATATTTTGGAGCATTTCTGAACATGGCGCCAATGTAAACTGAAGATTTGTGGATATAATAGCACATTATCGAGACAAAAACATAAATGTATTGTGTGAACATGATGTCCTATGAGTGTCATCTGATGAGATTATCAAATAGTTAGTGATTAGTTTTTATCTCTATTTCTGCTTTTGTGGACTATCTTCTCTGGTGGGAAAATGTCTGCTTGTTTTTGGATTGGTGTGTATCTAACATAATTATCATGTTGTTTTTCGCTGTAAAACATTTAAAAAATCGGACACGATGGGTAGATTAACAAGATGTTTATCTTTCATTTGCTATGTATTGGACTTGTTAATGTGTGAAAAATCGCAGGCAGCTTTCCAATCTTTGGGAATCTCAAGACGATACAAAAGAGAGGATTGAACAGTGCTAGGTAATAGGGGTTGCAACAATTTCGGCAGATAATATTTAGAAAGAAAGAGGTCAGATTGTCTAGCCCGGGCTGATTTGTAGAGGAGTCGATTTTGCAGGCCTTTCAGAATATCAGCTCATCTGGATTTGGGTGAAGGAGAAATGGTTGGGGGGCTTGGGCGGGTTTTGCTGTGGGGGGTCCCGGGCAGGTGACCGGGGTGGGTAGCCAGGTGGAAAGCCACTGGCCAGCCGTAGAGAAATGCTTATGTGAATATCTCACATTATAGTGGATTTATTAGTGGTTACTAACAGTGTTTCCTAGACTCAGAGCAGTGGGCAGCTGGGAGGAGGTGCTCTTATTCTCCATGGACTTTACAGTGTCCCAGAACTTTTTTGAGTTTGTGCTACAGGATGCAAATTTCTKTTCGAAAAAGCTAGCCTTAGCTTTCCTAACTGCCTGTGTATATTTGTTCCTAACTTCCCTGAAAAGTTGCATATCACGGGGTATTATGACACCAAGATGTTGTCTGTATCACGTATGGTTCAYAGATCATAGGGTCTTACAGGATTCATGTATAGGTCTAAAAAGGGCCTAAAGTGGCCACTTTCATCATGATTTTCTTAAAAAGGGTTTGTAATACAAACGTAAAAAGAATGTCATAAGTCATTCCTCCCAATAAAGATTCTATGTGAGAATTGCCAGAACARTATGAGATACCGAACAAAGTATACAAACAGTTATCTGTAGTAGATTCCTACAATGATCAATAACTTTTAACACATATATTAAATGTCATTTCTGATTAGGCATGAAGAGGAATGGGCAAACATTTACACACACTGGCCCACAATCATGCATGGCAACAGTTTAGAATAAAGACTATAGGAGCTGAACTTTCCAGGCCAGTCAGAACTTCCTGGGACACGTTTTACATTCACTCAAATGTCCACACTCTCATATATATAGATTTGGTTGGACACATTCTTTCCTTACCCAAACGAATGCCTGTAATCCTGACTTGAAGTGGAGTCTGATTAGACATAAAGAGGAATGGGCAAACATTTACACACACCGGCCCACAATCATGCATGGCAACAGTTTAGAATAAAGACCGTAGGTGCTGAACTTGCCAGGCCAGTCAGAACGTCCTGGGACTGGTCTATGAACACGTTTTACATTCACACACGTGTCCACACTCTAATGTAGACTATCTGAATTTGGTTGGACACATTCTTTCCTTATTCAAACTAATGCCTGTAATCCTAACTTGAAGTGGAGTCTGAGAAACCTAGAATTGAGATGTTTTAAAAACTGATTGTGAACTCTTTATGAACACAGTAAGTGTGTTATGATGGGGTTAACATGTAAACCCTTGTCCTCCAAAAAGAGAAAGGTCAGCACATTATAAGCTCAGACACACATCAGCCATTTGGACACAAGCCTCCCTCTCCCGCATTCATTATGTCCAATTAGAAAAACTTCACTCGGCAGTTCCACTTGGAACAGTGAAAAATAGAAAAACAGACTGTCACCCAGGATTAGAGGCGGGCCCTCTRTTTTAAAAGGCACTGGAGCATCGATGAGCCTTGGTGACCCAGCCAACACAGGCTATGGTCTGGCTGCTGTGACCAGAGTTAGGCCAGGCTCCTCTTCACAAGGCCTAGTCAGCTACTGTACTGTACTGTACTTTACTGTACTGTACTGTACTGCCTGTTGGCTGACCTTCCACATACCTATTGCACAGCCTCTACCACTAATCAGAACACTATAGTCAGTTAATCTAGTTTATTAGCTTTCCATTTGACTAATTCTTAATTAAAACTAAATGTTCCAATAATTTTACAGTAGTCTATTTCATATCAAGACATCTTTCCCCCCCACCATGTGATAAATGTTTCATATGATATCTATGGCTCTGTGTGGTTATCCGATGAGGAAGTTGGTGACAACCCTGTAGCTACCAGTTTACATTTACACMGTGGCAGTAAAGCGAAAGCGAGCCAAGCTATCACACACGGTGTCCCTTTGCCTACATGGAGGATGATGATTCATTATTAAAGCATTACTAGTGTGAGGCAGTGTGTGCCGGCCAGTACAATCAGGATCTCGCTGGTTTGGGCTCACAGACAGGTGAGGCTGAGCTGTCAGGGGCTGGGTCACCGTGCTGTTGCACACATCTCTCTCTACCTCTCTCTCTTACTCTCTCTAGGCTCTCTCTCAGTCACGGCAGACGTGCACATTGCTTCATACATCCTCTCTAATTCTCTCTTCCTCTCTCGCTCTCTCACTCTTATCTCTCTCCCCACCTCAGATGGGCACATGGCCTCATACTTCCTCTCTCTCTCTCT
>NC_036838.1:43156022-43156366 GCF_002910315.2 Salvelinus sp. IW2-2015
ACATTTTGTCAGGAAATGCAGCTCTGTCTCAGGTTCTGCTGTTGTGAAGTGGTTGCACAGCCTTTCCTCTACAGGGAGCCAGGTTTTCCTATGTCTACCCTTCTCAATGGCAAGGCTGTGCTGACTGAGCCTGTACTTTGTCAAGGTTTTTCTAAGGTTTTGATCAGTAACCACGGTCAAATAGTTTGCCATGGTGTACTGTCGATTTAGGGCCAGATAGCACTGCATTTTGCTTTGTGCTTGGGTTTCCCAATAAGACATGTAGTTTTGTTTTGATTTTGTTGTAATTTGTTTTATTCTGATTGACTGGATGTTCTGGTCCTGGGGCTTCAGTGTGTTAGTAG
>NC_036838.1:43156786-43168246 GCF_002910315.2 Salvelinus sp. IW2-2015
CTTTCTAGGCTCTCTCTCTCTCCCCCTCTCTTTCTCTCTCAGTGATGGCAGACGTGCGCATTGCCTCATACGTCCTCTCTCATTCTCTCTTCCTCTGAGTCATGCAGTAGTGGGGACCTGGGCAGCCTGGTCCCCACTACTTAACTCATTCTTTTGAGGTGCCTCAGGTCTCTCTACTGTCTGCGTGTGAATGGGCCAAACCACTACATCATACCAGACATAGCAGCACTGCCACTAGCCTAGCGCTCAGCTTGGCCGTTCATGTTCACTCACCTCAGGTGAACCCATCGCTTGCATTCACAACGTTACATCAAAACACTCCTTATAATCAACTGAACCAGATGCAGCAGTGTTGCACATTTCCATTTGTATTTCAATATGAAGATTGATGCAAAGGCTGTTTGYCCCTAATGATATGGTTTCTCACCATAATATTTGATGACACGCTAAATCTCTGGCTCAATTGCCATCCAGGTCCTCTATATCAGAAAGGAAGGCCCAGAAATTCCTTAAAGACTCTAACCATCCAAGCCATAGACCATTCTCTCTGCTTCCGCATGGCAAGTGGTAMGGTGGCGGCAGGTAGCCTGGCGGGTAGGAGCGTTTGGCCAGTAACCGAAAAGTTGCTGGATCGAATCCCCGAGCTGTCAAGGTAAAAATCGGTCGTTCTGCCCCTGAGCAAGGCAGTTAACCCACTGTTCCCCGGACGCCGTGGATGTCGATTAAGGCAGCCCTCCGCACTTGGGTTGGGTTAAATGCGGAAGACACATTTCAGTTGAATGTATTCAGTTGTACAACTGACTAGGTATCCCCCTTTCCTTTCGGTGCATCAAGTCTGACACAAACAGGCTCCTGAACAGCTTCTATTCCCATGCCATAAGACTGCTAAATAGCGAACAAAATGGCTACACAGACTATTTGAGTTGACCTTTGTWTTTTATTCTTATTTTTGCACTCTATGCACACTCACAGGGCAATACACACTACACACACTGATACTCCATCACACATAGAAACACTCACTCCATCATTTGATCACACACACATAATATGCAGATACATTTATACTGACTCTGACACTCACTCACATGCAATCACCATATATGCTGCTGCTCTGTTGATCATATATCCTGATTCCGTCTCACCTTACCCCTATACATATCTACCTCTATCCATCCAGTATCCCTGCACATTGTAAATATGGTACTAAAACTGACCCTGCATATAGTATGCTTACTTACTTTATCATGTTCTTCTTATTTTTATATCTTGTGTGTCTTTGTTCTACCTTGTTATTTTTAGTATTATATATTGTTATTGATTACTGCATTATTGGGGTTATAGCTAGCAAAAAAGGCATTTCACTGTACTTGTGCATGTGACATTAAAACGTAAAACTGAAACAGACTCTCCTTCGTTAGACTCTTTACAATGATACTGAGAAACAGCTAAAGKAATTTGTCACGGACGTACAGTATCTCCATTTCACTTGAAGGACAGGCAAATTAGTCTAAAAATGTTCGGTCGAGCACAAGGTAGTCTCGGAAGCTCAGGCTTTTCATGTTCTGTTACAATATTCGAGTCAATGAGAGGGGTTTCTAAATCAGCCCACCCCCCAAAATGAGAAACCACACACCATGAGCCTGTAATGGCCATAAGGACAGACCTAAAACAGACCATTATAGTCCTCTCTCTCTCTCTCTCAGTCATGGCAGACGTGCGCATTGCCTCATACGTCCTCGCTCTTCTTCTCTCTCTCTCTCTCTCTTTGACTATCTAGGCTCTCTCTCTCTCCCCCTCTCTTTCTCTCTCAGTGATGGCAGACGTGCGCATTGCCTCATACGTCCTCTSATTCTCTCTTCCTCTGAGTCATGCAGTAGTGGGGACCTGGGCAGCCTCTGTCTCACTCTCTCTAAACCTGTCTAGCTACAGTGGTGTAACACTCTCAATGACATACTGTAACGGGAACAGATGATGTGTTCGTGACTACAAGCATGTTACATGCAGTCAGTAGAAAGATAACTCGCCACAACACGAAACTGGACCATAAAAAGCTTGTAGATGTAAGTTAAGCAAATGTTTCAGAGGAGCTAGTAAACCTCCCCTGTCACCACATTCCATCCCAGAGATTTTCACCTGCCCAAACAAGGACCTAAGGCTGCCAAGGAGGTAACTACTTGTTGATTATATAGGAATAGTTAATCATCCATTTACAGGAAGGAGAAACATTGACAGGGTCAATCACACTGAGATTGAGTTCTATGTTATGAACAACTGTTAAGTAATTTATGCAACACATATATTATTTTCAAAATGCTTTTCTCAGAAAAACAAGAAAAAGAAAAGCATGTCGTAATCCACATAATTAGATAATAATTGTATTTCAATGAATTGCGATAATTAATGTGTGCACTGTGTAAGGTCACTCAAGCGTGCCTCAGAGACGACAGAGACACCTTCACCTCCTAAGCTGTTATTTGCAAACCTGCCCAACGGGAAAAATAATWCTTAAAGTATAGTTAAATATACTACAAATTCATAAAGTGTATTTTAATTTGCTGTTTTTCAGTCTTTAAGTCCAAAATTATTGGCACCCTTGATAAAGATGAGCAAAAAAGACTATAAAATAAATATTACAAATACTGAGCTATATTGTATGCTTCAAAAGATAGGGGTCAAAATTATTGGCACCCCTGTTTTCAATACTCAAGCTCCCCTTGTGATGATAACAACACTGAGACGTTTTCTAAAATGTTTTTGGAGATATGGACTGCCCTCTTCATTTCAAACCACAGGTTTTCAATGGGGTTCAAGTCMGGAGACTGAGATGGCAGTGTTTCTTTGCAGTAGCTTGGTGGTAGTTAATAAACTAAATTCAAATCTTGGTAGTGTTTTCAGTATTTAATTACTTTTTTGCCATGTAGCGGTGTAGCTAAGTACTGGAACTACACACTACGTTTTTGCAAAAAGAAAAGAAAATATGTGTGAAGTAGGCAAGAATTTCCATATTTTTTCAGCATCAGACCAGCTTAATTCTCACTTCAAACATAGTTTTTGTGTTTAATAGGCTAAATTACCCATTCTGTTAACATCTGACTCCTCAGTGAACTGTTCTTGCCATTGAACAAAAATATAAACGCAACATGCAACAACTTTGAAGATGAACTGAGTTACAGTTCATATAAGGAAATCAGTCAATTGAAATAAATTCCGTAAACCCTTAAATCAAATCAAATCAAATGTATTTATATAGCCCTTCTTACATCAGCTGATATCTCAAAGTGCTGTACAGAAACCCAGCCTAAAACCCCAAACAGCAAGCAATGCAGGTGTAGAAGCACGGTGGCTAGGAAAAACTCCCTAGAAAGGCCAAAACCTAGGAAGAAACCTAGAGAGGATCTAGGCTATGAGGGGTGGCCAGTCCTCTTCTGGCTGTGCCGAGTGGAGATTATAACAGAACATGGCCAAGATGTTCAAATGTTCATAAATGACCAGCATGGTCAAATAATAATAATCACAGTAGTTGTCGAGGGTGCAACAAGTCAGCACCTCAGGAGTAAATGTCAGTTGGCTTTTCATAGCCGATCATTGAGAGTATCTCTACCGCTCCTGCTGTCTTTAGAGAGTTGAAAACAGCAGGTCTKGGACAGGTAGCACGTCCGGTGAACAGGTCAGGGTTCCATTGCCGCAGGCAGAACAGTTGTAACTGGAGCAGCATGACTGGGCATGTGCAGCCATGGGTGGGATGGGAGGGCATAAGCCCACCCGCTGGGGAGCCAAGCCCAGCCAATCAGAATGGATTTTTCCCCTCAGACGATCCCGCAGGTGAAGAAGCCGGATGTGGAGGTCCTGGGCAAGCGTGGTTACACATGGTGTCCGGTTGTGAGGCCAGTTGGACACACTGCCAAATTCTCTAAAATGACGTTGGAGGCAGTTTATGGTAGAGAAATTGACATTAAATTATCTGGCAACAGCTCTGGTGGACAGTCCTGGCAGGAGGCATGCCAATTGCATGCTCCGCGAAAATTGAGACATTTGTAGCATTGTTTTGTGTGACAAAACTGCACATTTTAAAGTGGCCTTTTATTGTCACAAGGTGCAACTGTAATGATCATGCTGTTTAATCAGTTTCTTGATATGCCACACCTGTCAGGTGTATGGATTATCTTAGCAAAGGAGAAATGCTCACTAATAGGGATGTAAACAAATTTGTGCGCAAAATTTGAGAGAAATAAGCTTTTTCTGGGATTTTTTATTTCAGCTTATGAAACATGGGACCAATACTTTACATGTTGCGTTTATATTTTTGTTCAGTGTAGAAATGATAATTTATCACAAAGAAKTTTGGATTTAGTGAACTACTTTTTCAAAGTAACTTTAATTAAGTAAACTATGTTTTTCTTAAGGCTAGATTTAGTGTAGCTTAACTTCTTCCAGTGTGAAGTAATTGGTACGTAGCTTAGTAAACTATATTTGCAGAGCAGCTTCCCCAACACTGTAAGATGGTCATTGCAAAATGTTGATTTTGTGGAAATGAACTATTTCTTTTTGGATTTTGATTAGTGCTTGGGGTTATTGACTTGCATTAAGATCCACTTGCAGTCATTCAATTTATTTACAATTGTTCCAATTTAGATAATTTAAAATATACAAAAGTAGATTTATCATGGACATACAGTACTTCTTTCATGATAACACTATTCAGATGTTGACTTTTTTTGTGATTAATCCTTTTGGTGAATCCATCAGTCGCTGAAAGATTAATTCTGAGAATGATAACTCAGTGGGCCCAACAAGCCGTGCCCTCTTTGGCAGTRTGACCAAAGTTAGGAAAATACTGATGAAATATGTGGTCAAGCTGTTTGTAACATATTGGCTCCCCCTTGTGGATCAAAACACAAGTCCAAGGTACATTACCACAGTATACTGTAAACACAGCAACAGACAGACATTATCTGGTCAAACTAAAGATGTTTTGCTCAAAATCATTAATGTTTTTTTCTTCCTATAATAATAGTAATATAGTAATAGTAATAATAGTCACATCTGGACATGGTAACCTCTGGGTTCTCCTGGACTGGGAAGGAAAGTATAGTACAGTAAGTACCGTATAGGGAAAGGGAAAGGGGGATACCTAGTCAGTTGTACAACTGAATGCATTCAGCTGAAATGTGTCTTCCCGAATTTACCCAACCCCTCTGAGTCAGAGAGGTGTTGGGAGGTGCCATAATCGACATCCACGTCTTCGGCGCCTGGGGAACAGTGGGTTAACTGCCTTGCTCAGGGGCAGAATGACAGATGTTTACCTTGTCAGCTCGGGGATTCAATCCAGTAACCTTTCGGTTACTGGCTCTAACCACTAGGCTACCTGCCGCATAGTGTAGTGCGGGTATTCCCAAACTGGGGTACACGCACAATGCCGTCGAGGGTACGCCTGTAACGGTCGTTCTCCTCCTCTTCGTCTGAAGAGGAGGAGTAGGGATTGGACCAAAGCGCAGCGTGTTGTGAAGACATAATGATATTTATTTAAACAAGAATAACGATGACGAAACACGAAGCAGACTTTAAATTACAAAATAACAAAAACGAACTTAACAGACCTGAACTTGAGAACTTACATTATAAGGAAGAACGCACGAACAGGAACAGACTACATACACGAACGACAAAACGAAACCGTCCCGTGTGGTAGACATACAGACACAGAGAGACAACCACCACAACAAACAATGTGAAACGACCTACCTATGTATGGTTCTCAATCAGAGGAAAACGTCAAACACCTGCCTCTGATTGAGAGCCATACAAGGTCAATTAACACTGACACTAAACATAGAACAAACACAGACTGCCCACCCAGCTCACGTCCTGACCCACTAAACACAACTATACAAAAGGAAACAAGGTCAGGAACGTGACACGCACATAAAAATGTGATATCACTTAAAAAATACAAATAAAAAAAACATATAAATATACACTACCGTTCAAAAAGTTTGGGGTCACTTAGAAATGTCCTTGTTTTTGAAAGAAAAGCTACTTTTTTGTCCATTACAATAACATCAAATTGATCAGAAATACAAGGTAGACATTTTAATGTTGTAAATTACTATTGTAGCTGGAAACAGCTGATTTTTTATGGAATATCTACACAGGYGTACAGCCCATTATCAGCAACCATCACTCCTGTGTTCCAATGGCACGATGTGTTAGCTAATCCAAGTTTATCATTTTAAAAGGCTAATTGTTCATTAGAAAACCCTTTTGCAATTATGTTAGCACAGCAGAAAACTGTTGTTCTGATTAAAGAAGCAATAAATGTAACGATCTGGGTGTAGTGGGTGCGAAGTCAGGCGCAGGAAGCAGAGAGTTCAGTGGTAGTGCTAATTGAATGCACTAAACGGCGAACATAAGCCACCCCACAAAACACAGGGCGCACACAAAACAAATGCCCCAAAACCRGGGACTGCAACAGTCCAACAAAACCCACAAAACACGAAACACGTTTACCTCAAACGTGCACCCTAGTTACACAAACAATCCCGCACAAATAGGCGGGCCTGCTGGGTAATATAGCCCAACTAATTAACCAAACACAAAACAGGTGAAACCCAATAAACAGAAAAGGGGAAAAAAGGATCAGTGGCAGCTAGTAGGCCGGTGACGACGACCGCAGAGCGCCACCCGAACAGGAAGGGGAGCCACCTTCATTAGGAATCGTGACAGTACCCCCCCCCCCCCGACGCGCAGCTCCCGCAGCGACCCGGAGGGCGAGGCGCAGGGCGATCCGGATGGAGGTGATGGAAATCCCTCAACAGTGACGGGTCCAAAATGTCCCCCACCGGTACCCAGCACCTCTCCTCCGGGCCGTACCCCTCCCAGTCCACGAGGTACTGCAGGCCCCTCACCCCGGCGTATCATGTACGCCGGGGACCCCTCGATGTCCAGAGGGGGCGGAGGGACATCCGGCACCTCACCTTCCTGCAGGGGACCAGCTACCACCGGCCTGAGGAGAGACACATGAAACGAGGGGTTAATACGATAATATGAAGGGAGTTGTAATCTATAACACACCTCGTTTATCCTCCTCAGGACTTTGAAGGGCCCCACACACTGCGGCCCCAGCTTCCGGCAGGGCAAGCGGAGGGGTAGGTTTCGGGTCGAGAGCCAGACCCTGTTCCCCGGTACAAACACGGAGGCCTCACTGCGGTGGCGGTCAGCACTCCTCTTCTGCCGTCCACCGGCTTGCTTAAGGGATTCCTGGACGGCTCTCCAGGTCTCMTTGGAGCGCTGCACCCACTCCTCCACCGCAGGAGCCTCGGTCTGACTCGGATGCCATGGTGCCAGGACCGGCTGGTAGCCCAACACACACTGAAATGGTGATAGGTGCGTAGAGGAGTGACGGAGTGAGTTCTGKGCCAACTCCGCCCATGGGACGTACCTAGACCACTCCCCTGGCCGATCCTGGCAATATGACCGCAGAAACCTACCCACCTCCTGGTTCACTCTCTCCACCTGCCCATTACTCTCGGGGTGATAACCGGCGGTCAGGCTGACCGAGACCCCCAGACTCTCCATAAACGCCCTCCATACCCAGGACGTGAACTGGGGACCTCGATCAGAGACGATGTCCTCCGGCACCCCGTAGTGCCGGAAGACGTGGGTAAATAGCGCCTCCTCAGTCTGTAGGGCTGTAGGGAGACCGGGCAACGGGAGGAGATGGCATGACTTARAAAACCGATCCACAACAACCAGGACCGTAGTGTTCCCCTGAGACGGGGGGAGATCGGTCAGGAATTCCACTGACAAGTGAGACCATGGCCGTTGTGGAACGGGGAGGGGCTGTAACTTCCCTCTAGGAAGGTGCCTAGGAGCCTTACTCTGGGCGCACACCGAACAGGAAGAGACATRGAACCTAACGTCCTTAGCCAAGGTGGGCCACCAGTACTTCTCCCTGAGACCCCGCACTGTCCTCGCCACACCTGGATGACCCGAAGAGGGTAGTGTGTGAGCCCACCGAATCAGTTGATCACGAACACCAAGCGGCACGTACTTGCGACCAGTCGGACACTGAGGTGTCCACCCGTAACGCCCGCTCGATGTCCGAGTCCACCTCCCATACCACTGGTGCCACCAGCCTAGAGGCTGGAAGGTTGGGAGGAGGATCGGTGGGCGCCAACACGGTGCATCTGTGAACAGCACCTTCAACCGATTGAAGGCTCTGTCAGCCTCTGCCGACCACCGCAAACGCACCTTAAAGGGCAGTTTTATTGTCACGATTCCTAATGAAGATGGCTCCCCTTCCTGTTCGGGGTGCGCTCTGCGGTCGTCGTCACCGGCCTACTAGCTGCCACTGATATTTTTTCCCCTTTTCTGTTTATTGGTTTCACCTGTTTTGTGTTTGGATAATTAGTTGGGCTATATTACCCAGCAGCCCCGCCTGCTTTTGTGCGGGATTGTTTGTGTAACTAGGGTGCACGTTTGAGGTATCGTGTTTCGTGTTTTGTGGGTTTTTGCTGAACTGTTGCAGTCCCCGGTTTTGGGCATTTGTTTTGTGTGCGCCTGTGTTTTGTGGGGTGGCTTATGTTCGCCATTTAGTGCATTAAATTAGCACTACCACTGAACTCTCTGCTTCCTGCGCCTGACTTCGCACCCACTACACCCAGATCGTTACAGAATCCCGCACCATCAATGGAGTCACAGGAGCAGCTGCCAACCCCCTTCCATCGTGGAGGAACGCGTCCTTCATCACACCACCGTCCTTCATCGGATAGGATCGGCGATGGATCAGATGATGGAGAGAATGGACCGATGGAGAGGAGTGGTCTTTCCTCTCACCTCCGGTTCCTCCGACGATTCCACTTTCTCCTCCCTCCGCATCCGGCTCGGGCACACTTCGTCTTGCGCTCCCGAGGGAGTATGATGGAGCAGCGGCTGGGTGCCAGGGGTTTTGCTCCAACTCAAGCTGTACCTGGCTACCGTGAAACCAACTCCCTCGGATGAGGAGAGGGTGAGTGCCCTCGTCTCCTGCCTGACGGGTCGTGCTCTGGAGTGGGCCAACGCGGTCTGGAATGGTCCAGACTCGGCAAGAAGAGAGACTATTCCATCTGAGGCAGGAGAAGAGGAGCGTGCAGGATTTCGCGTTAGAGTTCCGGACCTTGCCGCTGGGGCTGGGTGGCACGACAGGGCCCTGATAAACCACTACCGGTGTAGTCTCCGGGAGGACGTCCGCAAGGAGCTAGCATGTCGGGACGCCACTCTCTTCCTCGACAAACTAATAGACATGACTATCCGGCTGGACAATCTGCTGGCTGCCCGCGGGCGTTCGAGAAGGGTCCTGTCTGTTCCACTACCTAGCGCTCCCGCTCCCATTCCGATGGAGTTAGGGGGGGCCGTGCCGAGGGGTACCGGAGGAGGAGGCTCTCCTGCACCAGCTGTGGTCGGAGAGGACACACGGCCGACCGGTGCTGGGGGAGCCCGTCTGGGAGTCGAGAGGGCAGGCGGAACACTTCTCGGTTACCCCAGTGAGTCAGCACCAAACTCACATAGAACCCCCTGTTGGTCACATGTTTGTATTTTTTCTTTGACTTTTTCCCTCTTCCCAGCATAAGGCAATAGTCGATTCAGGCGCAGCTGGGAACTTTATGGTCGGAGACTCGCCATCAAGCTGGGTATTCCGCTTAGTGCGATAGATCCCCCCTTTCCCGTGCACTCCCTAGATAGCCGGCCATTAGGGTCAGGGTTGGTCAGGGAGGCCACGGTTCCCCTGGACATGGTAACACAGGGGAATCATAAGGAGCGGATTAGTTTCTTCCTTATCGATTCACCTGCGTTTCCAGTGGTGCTGGGGGTTCCCTGGCTGGCTAGTCACAATCCTAGGATTTCGTGGAGACAGGGGGTTCTCCAGGGGTGGTCAGATGAGTGTTCAGGGAGGTGTATAGGAGTTTCCATCGGTGCCACGTCGGTGGAGAGTCCAGACCAGGTTTCCACTGTGCGCATTCCCCTGAATATGCCGATTTGGCTATCGCTTTCTGTAAGAAGAGGCGACTAAATTACACACTCATCGACAGGGGGATTGTGCGATAAATCTCCAGGTAAACGCTGCGCTTCCAAGAGTCACGTGTACCCATTGTCGCAGGAGGAGACGTTGGCTATGGAGACATACGTCACGGAATCTCTGGGACAGGGTACATTCGGCCCTACATTTCACCCGTCTCCTCAAGTTTTTTTTTGTGAAGAAAAAGGAGGGAGGTCTGCGTCCGTGCATTGATTATAGAGGTCTAAATGCCATCACAGTGGATTTAGTTCCCCGTACTCTCATCGCTGCGGCGGTGGAATTCATTCCAGGAGCACGTTTTTCAGAAAACTGAGACCTCAGGAGCGCGTATAATCTGGTGCGTATTCGGGATGGAGACGAGTGGAAACCGCATTTAGTACCACAATCGGTCATTATGAGTACCTCGTCATGCCTAGGGGGTTAACAACTGTTGGGCTGCAGGGCAGTATTGAGTAGCCTGGATAAAAGGTGCCCATTTCAAACGGCCTCGTACTCAATTCTTGCTCGTACAAATATGCATATTGATATATTACTATTGGGATAGAAAACCCTCTTAGTTCTAAACGTTTGAATTATTCTGTGAGTAAAACAGAACTCATTTTGCAGCAAACTCCTGACAGGAAGTGGAAAAATCTGAATCGATGCTCTGTTCTGGGCCTGCTATAAATGTGTTGATATGTATTAGTATACAATGCTTCATACGCTTCCACTAGATGTCAACACAGTGAGAGAAGAAATGGAGTGTATAACATGATCTGAGGTCGAATAAAAGCTCTTGGCATGAACTGTGACACCAATTTCTGTTTTCTGGAACACGCGAAAAGGGACCTGGTATTGCCGTTCTGAAAAGCTGTCGTTATAGAACGACTAATATCTCCGGCTTTGATTTATTTGATAATTGACAATAATCGTAAAGTATGTTTTTTCAATATAGTTTATTAGATTATTGACATTTTTTCGGGACGTTAGGCGTGTTGCTTTGTCTGCGTTTGTTCACGAAGGAAGACTGCGCCACTTTGCGTAGCTTTCCGTGCTAATTGACTGGAGAAAGGACATTCTTAAAACCAAACAACGATTGTTCCCGACAAAGGACCCCTTGTACAACATTCTGATGGAAATCATCAAAGTAGGACCATTTTATGATGCTATTTATATTCTGTCGAACATGTGGTACTATTAGTTTTGCGCCAGTTTTGGGCACTCTCTCGCTATAACTAAGCTGGATTCGTAATGAAGTTATTTTTTGAATCTAACACGACGATTGCATTAAGAACTAGTGTATCTATCATTCCTATACAATGTTTTTTTGTAACGTTTACGAATAGTTATTTGGTCAGAATAGTTTGAGTGTCATAAGCACAATGTATACAACTGATTTCAGCTCTAAATTGTGTTTTCGCTGT
>NC_036838.1:43168271-43191564 GCF_002910315.2 Salvelinus sp. IW2-2015
GCTACCTGTGCTGTGAAAATGTCTGTCCTTTTTTGTATTTGGTGGTGAGCTAACATAAATATACGTGGTGTTTTCGCTGTAAAACATTTTAAAAATCGGACATGTTGGCTGGATTCACAAGATGTTTATCTTTCATTTGCTGTATTGGACTTGTTAATGTGTGAAAGTAAATATTTCTAAAAAATATCTTTTGAATTTCGCGCCCTGCACTTGAAGTGGCTGTTGTCATATTGTGCCCGGCTTCGGGCTTGCAGCCCAAAGAAGTTAAAGAATGCTCCAGCCATCTTTCAATCCTTTGTAGACGAGATTTTCAGGGACCTGCACGGGCAGGGCGTGGTTGTCTACATCGATGATATTCTGATCTATTCCACCACCCGCGCCGCGCATGTGTTCTCTGGTGCGCAAGGTGCTTGGTAGACTGCTGGAGCATGACCTATACGTCAAGGCTGAGAAGTGTGTGTTCTCCAAACCAGCCGTCTCCTTCCTGGGTTATTGCATTTCCACCTCGGGGGTGGTGATGGAGTGACCGCGTTAAGGCCGTGCGTAATTGGCCGACTCCAACAACGGTGAAGGAAGTGCAGCGGTTCTTAGGGTTTGCCAATTACTACCGGAGGTTTATCCAGGGTTTTGGCCAGGTAGCGGCCCCCATTACCTCACTGCTGAAGGGGGGGGGGGGGACTAGTTGAGTATCTGGAGCATCAGCATTTGTGGGTTCAATTACAGGCTCAAAATGACCAGAATCAAAGAACTTTCTCCTGAAACTCGTCAGTCTATTATTGTTCTGAGAAATGAAGGCTATTCCATGCGAGAAATTGCAAAAGGGTTTTCTAATGATCAATTAGCCTTTTAAAATGATAAACTTGGATTAGCTAACACAACGTGCCATTTGAACACAGGAGTGATGGTTGCTGATAATGGGCCTCTGTACGCCTATGTAGATATTCCATAAAAAATCTGCCGTTGTCACGATCGTCGTAGAGAGGAGACCAAGGCGCAGCGTGATTTGAATGCATACTTCTTTTAATAAAGAAATATACTGAACAAACGAAAATACAAAATGAACGTGACCGCTATAAACAATGAGTGCAGACATGCAACATCACAAAGACAATAACCCACAAAACCAACATGGAAATGGTAACCTAAATAGGATCCCCAATCAGAGACAACGATAAACAGCTGYCTCTGATTGGGAATCAATCAAGGCCACCATTGACCTACATATGCCTAGACTAACTACACACACCTAGACATACATAAACCCTAGACAATACCAAAACCCCATAGATATATAAAACCCCTAGACAAGACAAAACACACATACCACCCTCGTCACACCCTGACCTAACCAAAATAATAAAGAAAACAAAGAATACTAAGGTCAGGGCGTGACAGCCGTTTCCAGCTACAATAGTAATTTACAATATTATCAATGTCTACACTGTATTTCTGATCAATTTGATGTTGTTTTAATGAACAAAAAAAWWGCTTTTCTTTCAAAACAAGGACATTTCTAAGTGACCCCAAACTTTTGAACTGTGGTGTATATATTTTTTTAAATTCTTCACATTTTCATACAGTTAATTTATATTTCCCAACGGGGCTATACATTTGGGCTAGGTTTTTTTCTCACCTGGGTAGCCTCATTTCACWGCCAAAAATAAAATTCAACCATCTAGTGTTCAGCGAAATAACAACACAGTGTCAAATACAGGTAGCCTAGTCAAAGAATTAACATCCAATCACATTAACCTTACTCTCTCGCTGGAATTCCACTAACGGTCCGTATGTAGCCAAACGTAGCTGCTGCTCATTCCGTTTGCTCAAAAATGGTTAAAAAAAGAAGGGCCGCATAACACACATAACAGGACAACAAGAGAGGATATTTGTAAAGTACTGGACAGCTTTGTGACATCAAATGGACTTTGGTGGACAAGATGTGTTGGTATCTGTACTGATAGCGCAAAAGCCATGACAAAAGCMATGACAGGTAGACATAGTGGAGTGGTAACGCGCGTGCAAGCAGTTTCTCCCGACGCCACTTGGGTACACTGCAGCATCCACCGAGAGGCTCTTGCTGGCAAGGGAATGCCTGACAGCTTGAAAGACGTTTTGGACACTACAGTGAAAATGGTTAACTTTGTTAAAGCAAGGCCCCTGAACTCTCGTGTATTTTCTGCACTATGCAATGATATGGGCAGTGACCATGTAACGCTTTTACAACATACAGAAGTTTGCTGGTTATCAAGTAGCAAAGTATTGACACGTTTTTTTAAATTGAGAGACGAGCTTGTCTGACCGCTTGCATGATGCCGAGTTTCTCACAAGACTTACCTATCTACTGTAGGTGATGTTTTTTCTCGCCTAAATGATCTGAATCTAGGATTACAGGGAGTCRCCGCAACTATATTCGATGTGCGGGACAAAATTGAGGCTATGATTAAGAAGTTGGAGCTCTTCTCTGTCTGCATTAACAAGGACAACACACAGGTCTTCCCATCATTATATGATTTTTTGTGTTCAAATGAAATGAAATGAGCTTACGGACAATGTCAAATGTGATCCCTTTCATGCCCTGCCTCCAGTCCACTTACCGATATCTGACCAAAAGAGCCTCATCGAAATTGCAACAAGCAGTTCTGTGAAAATTGAATTTAATCAGAAGCCACTGACAGATTTCTGGGCAAATCGCTTGGCAAATCGCACTGTTAAGACACTGATGCCCTTTGCAACCACGTACCTATGTGAGAGTGGATTCTCGGCCCTCACTAGCATAAAAACTAAATACAAGCACAGACTGTGTGTGGAAAATTATTTACGACTGAGACTCTCTCCAATACAACCCAACATTGCAGAGTTATGTGCATCCTTTCAAGCACRCCCTTCTCATTAATCTGTGGTGAGTTATTCACAATTTTCAATGAACAAAGAAGGTTTTATATGTAAGATGGTTAAATAAAGAGCAAAATGATTGATTATTATTATATTATTATTTGTGCCCTGGTCCTATAAGAGCTCTTTGTCACTTCCCACGAGCCGGGTTGTGACAAAAACTCACACTCATTCTTATGTTTAATAAATGTATCGTATAGTGTGTGTGTGGCAGGCTTACAATGATGGCAAAAAACAACATTTGAGAGTGCGCTGACCCTGGTGCTGGAGGGGGTACGCAGCTGGAGTGCGCTGACCCCAATGTTTGAAGGGGTACGGCACTATAAAAAGTTTGGGAACCACTGGTGTAGTGTAATAGTCTAGTGTAGTAGTATCTTTTTTTCCTCTCAGACTGTTACCCAAGCACTGCTGCTGGCATTTCACACACTTTGCCAAGCATCTCACAGACACTACTGCCAGACGACCTCAAGCCCAGCTTTCACCAGCTTCCAGTCATTGTGCAGATGCTCGCAGATACAGTCATTGTGCAGATGTAGCAGATACCCATAGACATCCAGTCATTGTGCTAGTTAGCATTGGCTCGCAAATATACCTCTACCTTCCTTCATACTGGACACAGAGACATACAAATGTATTCCTTTAAGATTAATAAACTTACTGTAAGTTGCTCTGGATAAGCACATCTGCTAAATTACAAAAATGTCAAATGTATATGTTTTACATCTAGATCTGATATTACTTTTTTATTTTTTTATTTTTTTTTACAAATATTGATGTCACATTTTTTACATTTGACTGTTTAAAATGTAGTTATTTGTTACATTTGACTGTGTAAAACCTAGCAGTACTACTTATTTCTCTGAGAGACATTTTGCAAGAAAACTATTTGTCACTCTGAAATGAAACCAAGTAAGTGATTTTAAACAAATATGTCTGTCATTGAACAACCCAATGATATGATTAGATAGTGAAAAAACACACCAATTTCTTTCATAATTTCTTCAAACAATTAAAGCTCATTTACCAACATTTCTGAAAATGGATATGCTGTATAGCGTTTTGGAATATATGTAATAGTAATTTAGTGATTGTGTTTTATAGCATAGTCATGGAGTTCAGCAGTGATATATGAATGAAACAAGATATTAAGTTGATAGTAGAGGTCGACCGATTAATCGGAATGGACGATTAATTAGGGCTGATTTCAAGTTTTCATAACAATCGGAAATCGGTCATGTTGGACGCCGATTTTGCCGATTTTTTTATTTAACTAGGCAAGTCAGTTAAGAACACATTCTTATTTTCAATGATGGCCTAGGAACGGTGGGTTAACTGCCTTGTTCAGGGGCAGAACGACAGATTTTTACCTTGTCAGCTCAGGGATTCAATCTTGCAACCTYACGGTTAACTAGTCCAACGCTCTAACCACCTGCCTTACGAAGAGCCTGCCTGTTATGCGAATGCAGTAAGAAGCCAAGGTAAGTTGCTAGCTAGCATTAAACTTRTCTTATAAAAAACAATCAATCAATCAATCATAATCACTAGTTATAACTACACATGGTTGATGATATTACTAGTTTATCTAGCGTGTCCTGCGTTGCATATAATTGATGCAGTGCGCATTCGCGAAAAAGGACTGTCATTGCTCCAACGTGTACCAAACCATAAACATCAATGCCTTTCTTAAAATCAATACACAGAAGTATATATTTTTAAACCTGCATATTTAGCTAAAAGAAATCCAGGTAAGCAGGCAATATTAACCAGGTGAAATTGTGTCACTTCTCTTGCATTCATTGCACGTAGAGTCAGAGTATATGCAACAGTTTGGGCCRCCTGGCWCATTGCGAACTAATTTGCCAGAATTTTAYGTAATTATGACATAACATTGAAGGTTGTGCAATGTAACAGGAATATTTAGACTTATGGATGCCACCCGTTAGATAAAATACGGAACGGTTCCGTATTTCACTGAAAGAATAAACGTTTTGTTTTCGAGATGATAGTTTCCGGATTCAACCATATTAATGACCTAAGGCTCGTATTTCTGTGTGTTATAATGTTTTAATTAAGTCTATGATTTGATAGAGCAGTCTGACTGAGCGATGGTAGGCACCAGCAGGCTCGTAAGCATTCATTCAAACAGCACTTTCGTGCGTTTTGCCAGCAGCTCTTCGCAATGCTTCAAGCATTTTGCTGTTTATGACTTCAAGCCTATCAACTCCTGAGATTAGGCTGGTGTAACCGATGTGAAATGGCTAGCAAGTTAGCGGGGTGCGCGCTAATAGCGTTTCAAACGTCACTCGCTCTGAGACTTGGAGTAGTTGTTCCCCTTGCTTTGCATGGGTAACGCTGCTTCGAGGGTGGCTGTTGTCGATGTTAAAAGGAACCACCAGCTTTCATATGTTCTCATATGTTCTCATGTTCTGAGCAAGGAAGTTAAACGTTAGCTTTCTTACATGGCACATATTTCACTTTTACKTTCTTCTCCAACACTTTGTTTTTGCATTATTTAAACCAAATTGAACATGTTTCATTATTTATTTGAGGCTAAATTGRTTTTATTGATGTATTATATTAAGTTAAAATAAGTGTTCATTCAGTATTGTTGTAATTGTCATTATTACAAATAMATTTTAAAAATCGTCCGATTAATCKGTATCGGCTTTTTTTTGGCYCTCCAATAATCGGTATCGGTATCKGCGTTGAAAAATCATAATCGGTCGACCTCTAGTTGATAGGTCTATTTCTATGAAGGTCAACTTACAAATGCTGTATATTTACAGGCTCTGTGACCTGACCATGCAGCTGGTCATTCAGTAGCAGCCTTGAATCTCCATGCCAGACAAGATTACTGTCTGCAACACATTGGCAGGAGAGAGCMGGAGTTTACTCTGGGGCAACCAGCAGAGCCAAAATAAATCTGATCTGAGGAAAGTTCTGCCCTCTGTGTCACACCGTGACCTTAGAGATCCTTATTATTCTCTATGTTTGCTTAGGTCAGGGTGTGACTTGGGTGGGAAAGTCTATGTTTTTTTTTCTTTGTTTTTGGCGGAGTGTGGTTCCCAATCAGAGGCAGCTGTCTATCGTTGTCTCTGATTGGGGATCATATAATAGTTGTCATTTTCCTTTTGGGTTTTGTGGGATCTTGTTTTCTGTTWAGTGTCTGTGCCTGACAGAACTGTTCGCTTTCGTTTTTTCGCTGTTGTTATTTTGTTTGAGTGTTTTTTTWAAATAAACGAATCATGAACACTTTCCACGCTATGCTTTGGTCTACGCTTCCTACCACCAACGAGAGCCGTTACACTCTGTGATATGAGCCCCTTTAGTTTTATGGGTGATGCACAGTGACCAGCAGATACAGTTCAAACTGACTGGTACGTCAGAGTGGAATTGTGACTGGCAGAACTCTTACGCATGAGTCACAGTAAGTTTAGGCCAAATGTTTCCACGCCCCTATCAGCTTTTGTTACAGTTGTATCCTATACTAACCAGTCAAATATGTCCGGATGTACACTACATACATTATTTCAGCTTTAATACCAAACAATTATCTTATTACACAGGAATGCAAGCCTTGTCCCTCATCATTGACTCTCTTCTATCAACACAGTGTAGGTGTTGTTTTCCGGATCCTGACGGTACCACAGAAATATTGTGTAATGAATTTCTTCAGCTTACCTTTTGTCACATTGATTTATTTGACACTCATTCAATAAAGCATACATTACTTATGCACCCTTTAGCTACTGCACTATAATAGAAGGGATTGCAAGATCTAAGTTGAAAGATATTCACTGTAAAGTCCAATAATCGAACACGTTCATCAAAGTATATCTACCCCACATTGTAATATGAGTACCCTACATTGACAAGTATAAGTATAAATGGTAATGGCCTACCATTGCACAATGAAATCAACAGGTGCTTACCTTTGTATCATAAGRTCCCTTCACCAAGGCTGTTTTCTCTGTGGAGATGATCTGCACCTGTTTAACCCCATTGATAACAGTCATCCTCAAGTCTCTGTTATCACAACAATGGAGTTAATAGAAAGACCATCTGTTATAGGAGCGTACAGCGTCAGTCTTCTGAATCTATGATCCTGGAGAGAAAAAAGAGGTGAAGAGAGTAAAAAGAAAGTTAGCGGATGTCAGTCAGTCTCAGCCTCCCACTGATGATTCACTTGTCTACAACAGTCCCTCTCTCTCCCCTCTCCTTTCATCACCTGATGCACTAATGCTATGAAACCATTAGCTTCTCAGGGAGACCATCAGCCCATCATGGGGTTTCAGACTGTTTTTTTCACTTTATAAAAGGCCATTCAGTGAACTTGTGGCAGTATCTCAGATTTCTTAATTGAATTCACAACTAGGCCACCTCTCAAAATAGTGTTTCTCAGAGAAATGGTGTGCCTCAGAGAGATGGTATCTTACAACTTCATAGCTCTGAGCAAATTGTGGGCCCTTTTTTTGTATTATGTAGATTGTTATGTTCTCCTTTTGTTTGGTTATGGGTTTCATGTGGATTTAATTTAATCATTGTAAAGATACTTACACATCCTGAGTAATACAGCTTATTTTTCCACCAGCAGGTGGCTGTGTTATTTYGTGATCCTTGCTGCAGCTCATTTCAGGAGATTGATAAGCTACACACCGTTTCAATATTGTCCACTTGGTGACTGTGAATGTGCTCCGTGCTTAACTAACTGGGTGATTCATATGCAATGAGCCCATTCTCTAATGACTCCTCACATCTGGTCTACAACAGCACCACAACAGAGTATCTGGTGTTATTACTTTACATTTTTTGCAAGAAAGCCAAACTGCACTAGATTGTAAAACAATTATTCTAACTCTTCTACTCACAACAGTTTAATGTAGACACATCCATGTCGGTTTCTGTTTAGTTTCAGATCTAGGACTATATATTCTGTTTATATATTGATTTGTGAGTTTGCATGCTCAACTAATGATGTTGCTGTTGAAGCATTGGTGCATATGAGAAAAAGGGATTGGCTCATAGACTAATGTTTTTAGTCAACCAGGGGATCAACTAAGCTGAGGTAGCCATCATTAATATTTAATTATGATTCGCATGAATAATTCACACATTTGCTTCATATGGTCATGGTCATCATGGTCCCGTGTGGCTCAGTTGGTAGAGCATGGCGCTTGCAACGCCAGGGTTGTGGGTTCATTCCCCACGGGGGGACCAGGATGAATATGTATGAACTTTCCGATTTGTAAGTCGCTCTGGATAAGAGCGTCTGCTAAATGACTTAAATGTAAATGTAAAAAATATGGCAGAATGGTGTATTGAACACACCTCGTCATAGTTGATTTGAGGTATTGCATACCATTGCATTTTCCTGCTGTCTGCCTTTTCAGTCTTTTGGGAATAACCAAGTTACTGAAACCTCACATCTATGAAGGTTCTGGGAGGTAGGTATCAAGGGGGCTGTGAAAGAGCAGATAATTAACTCATGGTCCAACCAAATATGTAGTATTCTGATAAATTATTCAGCATTTGCACTCCATTTGCACTTCCTGCTCATGTTACAGGAAACACACCCTGAAAAATTAGCAATTCATCTATTCTATCTTCATATTATTACCATTGGTCAAAATTCGAGCCTCAGCCTCATGATTCAAAGTTGATGCATAAGGCTTTGAAGAATTACAAAAAAAAATTKAAAAGTACATAATCTTTCAGAAAATGTTTGATTTTTGAGAAAGAGCCTGTCCATCCCTTGTCATCATTTCAAACTACTACACTTGCTGTTCTGAATCTGCCTCTGTTCAATCATACATGTTACTTTTAACAGTAGCTTACATGCGGTGTGAACAGAAAATGAAAATTTTCTCTCATTGGTTTAATGAGAGAAAAATTATGGAAAACTCACTGAGGCTTCAAAGGGGTGACTGGCTGATGGTGCACAACCCCYTGAGGTCAAGGATAAGGTTCCGTGCCCCACACATGCCTCATAATGAGGTTTCCCAAATGACATGGAATTGTATGGCCACCAGAGGAGGCTGGTGTGATGAGCTATAGGAGGATGGGCTCATTGTAATGGCTGGAATGGAATAGAATTTKATACCGTTCCATAAATTCCATTCCAGCCATTACAATGAGCCCATCCTCCTACAGCTCCTCCCACCAGCCTCCTCTGATGACATCATATGCCCTATTACATCTTTGACCAATCAGCATTGCCACAGAGCCTATTGTGTTTTCATGCACTGCATTTGTGATAGCACTTACACCCTGACATTTGAATACATTTGCCTGCATTGTAACCCCTACCCTCTGACATAATAAAACGGGTGTATCCCTTCCCCCAGCCCTGAATTGTACTCTGGACAATATTACAATAATTTAGTGGAAGATGATAGCAGCTGACATAGAATTGTAGTTCTATATGATCATTTTGAAAATGCCAATTTTTACAATTTTCTTATCCAGAATTGATGCTGACCTCATTATCGAGTAAGATATTTCACAATGCAACATTAACTTTTTTCTATTTCGCTCGCTCTCTTTTTGCTCACACGTTATTTTCAAACACTGCGCTGTCTACGTAACAATTTAAGGGCATGAGCCAATAAAATCCCGGCAAGGGTTAAATCCCTCTGTGTTGCTATGGAGACCATGACAGTCAGTAGTACGGTAACCACTAGATAGCACAGCCACTAAGTAAAAATTCGTACAAATTTGCTTTTCGGTCTTAATTTAAGGTTAGGGTTAGGGAGAAGGTTATCCRTGTCGTTAAGGTTAGGGTTAATGTTAAGGTTAAGTTTACAATCAGATTTTAAGAAGATAAATTGTAGAAATAGGCGGGATTTATTACTTTGTGACCGTGGTAACTAGTGACGACCATGTAGTCTGAACGTTCTGCCCATTGGGTGAATGCATGTCACATGTTATATTCTGGAACGCTAATTCATCGATTTTTTTCCTCCCACCCCTGCTCCTACACTTGTGCTGGTTTATTCCGACTGTATCAGAAAAAAAAACAAGATTCAGAAATGGTGTAGAATAACAGGAAAGGAACACGAGAGTATTTCCAAGCAGGGAAATACAAGGCATTTGKGGAAGGTATGGCAACAACATTTTATTTTGTTATGAAAGTTCGTTATCGGCCTCGGTCCTCTAGTTGTACTTCTGCGGTTAATGACCGTGTTTGTTTGAGCGTGTACATGCTAGCCGGGAGGGACCTTTATTGAGCAGACAACCCGTGTCTGACTGGCAGAGCCCTGACAGAGCTGGATGGCTGACGTTAGCAGTTAGCTAGCTAAACTATAGGAACTTCATTGCATTTGTGCATTACACAGGAACACACCAATGAGCAGGCATAAACGGAACTATTTTGTCTATTTAAAAACAGAAGTGCTCGCATCARCTAACGTTAGTTGGTGTTCGCTGTCTGCATGTGCCTTTGCATGGGTTGTACATTCTCGAACACCCAGCACTACCTTCCCTGGACATTTTTGGAGGGGGTAGGTTGGTGCCTTTTGAGACTGTGTCCCTTGGGTAACGACCCCTAGGGCGTGGGGGAGGAGGGGGTTACTTATTTTGACAAGTGCAGTAACGTTAACGTTATGGCTGAACGCTCATTGTAGTAACGGGCTAGTTGTAGTGCCCTTGGCTCTCTGTGACCCAAATTACACAAATATATAAATATAGGCTACATGARTACCCCACACCTCTGTTCAATGTGTGCCCGGGTATATTACATGCATATTACATACCTACCAATCGTCACTATGTAAGCTGTCAAACTGGATAATAAAAAAATWGGTTACTACTATTACAGTGAGGCTCCTGTAATTTCCTCAAGGCTTTTGAGGTTAATTGTACTGGGACTCCCATTTAGTGCTCAGTATGACAGGAAAGTATTATGGGATAGACATAGTATCTTCCCTTGGATGCCAGGTCACAGTGCTCTGGGAGAATAATTTGGAGTAGTGTGTAGGCTACTATTTGAACATGCACAATTTACAGTCATCCCCTGTGTGTGTGGGGGGGGTTGTAAGTTCTTAACTCACTCATTTGACCCAACCTAATCGGATATTTAGATTTCCGAATATATGACAACTTGCTGCTGGCCAAGGCACTCATTCCATTGTATTCAATACTTCGAAGATAAAGTGGCATTCTTTTTATGGTTGATAGTCTACTCTGTAAATAAGCAAGATGGGGGAACTGCCCTTACCGCTAGTCTTGCCCCTGCCCCACCCATGATGCATCAACGTTTTTATTAATTTACTTCCTCATGGAGAGCTAATCCTTTACCTCTGCAGAGATCACCCCCCACAGGGAGACCTCCTGGTCACAGGGGGATTGGTGTCTGCAGACTTCAGCTGCATGAGCCCACCAGCCCAGGCCTCTTCTCTTCTACCAGGGGGATATCAGTTAACTCTGGGCCTCCACTGCATCCCAGGGAAAGAGGGCTAATTGAAGACCGTGTCACCCTTGTGGTAGTCTGGGCTTCTCTGAGGATGATTAGGGTGGATGGACGCTTGGCTTTAGTTTGCTCTAGGAGTGTCTGCTGACTYGTAACTGCAAAGTCATATTTTCTCATCCACGACTAAACAGCATGAGTTGCTGTTTTCATTTTATTGACTGAAACTAGACATAGTTCAGAGTAAGCAGTGAGACAGCTCATGTCTAAGGGTAGGCTAACTTTATTCAAGCAATAATGCCAGAGTAGGTGTGTATTTAAGCAATAAGGCCTGACCCACTTGGCACACATTGGTTGAATCAACATTGTTTCCACGTAATTTCAATGAAATTACGTTGARCCAATGTTGAATAGACGTTGAATTGACATCTGTGCCCAGTGGGGATGGGGTGTGGTATATTAATAATAATTTATACTTTTTCTATGGTGCTTTTCATTACWATCTAAAAATGTTTTAAAGATGCAATATGTAACTTTTTGGGGCAACCCAAACAAATTCACATAGAAATGTTAGTTATAGATCTGTAATTCTCATTGACAGCTAGTCTAAGAAACGGTAAATATATTCTGTATATACTTTCTATGATTCCCGTTCTGACGTTTTTTTTGTCTTTTAACTTTCAGTTTTGTACACCACCTGGAAACACAATATTTGGGGTTATTGAAAATATATTTCACAGCAGTTTAGATGGTACAATGAATCTATACACTATGCATTGCTTGTTTTGTCACAAACTTAAATTAGGCTAACTATTTAGATTTTTAGCAACCAGGAAATGGTGCAGCGATTTCTGCATATTGCACCAATAAGCAAAAAAATACATAAAAAATGACATTGGCCATATACCACAACCCACCGAAGTGTCTTTTTGCTATTGTAAACTGGTTGCCAACATAAATAGAACAGTAAACAAGTATTTTTGTGTCTAATATACATGGCTGAAATGCTGTTGCAGCCAATTGGCATCCAGGACCCAAACTACCCATTATGACACTGAGGTATCACACAGCACATTGTGTTCCAAAGCAAGCATTTCTCAAGAAAACATTGATAATGATATCAGAGGGAGCAGAACATCCAGCCAAGGGTTTTGGGAGACCCTGACTATCATGACAAAAAACAAGGGCATAGCAGGCCAGTCACCCATCTGCATCGAAGGTACAGTATTTGACTGCTAAGAAAGCAAGTCAACCACCATCCGCAGGGTGGTTTTGTCATGCTCTGTTATGTCCAACCAGGGACAGGCTGGCCCACAGCTGGCAGAGTCTTGCTAAATGTCTTCTGATGAGCCCAGTGCTTTCAAACCTCTGTGCTCACTAGTCACTACCATTGCTCATGCCTGACCTATTTTTCCCTTTGTTGTTTAGTCCCACGTAGGGGAACGATTCCTATGAGATTGAGTCATAGAATAGTGTCTGGTTTGAACCATGCTGATAATCTGTGGCTTCGGGGGTGCTGTTTGATAGAGGTATTTATAGACTGTAGTAAGTGAGGAATGTTCAGTATGAGATTAGTTATGTGGTTTTGTTATTGAGGTTTACTGGGGGAGTCAGTAGGGTTTTAGCACCTAACAGCTGGCTGTAGTATCGTTCTAATTGAAGATGTAGAGAAAAGCAGAGAAAGAGCAGGCAGGTCCTCTGGGCTACATCTGGTGTGGGTGATTTTTTTTGTTTTGTTGTTGTAGCATGCTGCCACATAAGGCTGAACAGTATGGGCCCAAAAATCTAATAGTGATAAAAATAATAGGTGTTGGTTAGACGACAGATTATAGATATAGTATATTAGCTACACTATATATATACATACATACTCATACTGTGGGCCAAAAAAACATTGTAGGATTTTTAATGAATTTATTTGCAAATTATGGTGGAAAATAATAATTTGGTCAATACTTTGTTATATACCCTTTGTTGGCAATGACAGAGGTCAAACGTCGTTTCTTAAGTCTTCACAAGTTTTCACACACTGTTGCTGTTATTTGGCCCATTCCTCCATGCAGATCTCCTCTAGAGCAGTGATGTTTTGGGTCTGTTGCTGGGCAACACGGACTTTCAACTCCCTCCAAAGATTTTCATGGGTTGAGATCTGGAGACTGGCTAGGCCACTCCAGGACCTTGAAATGCTTCTTACGAAGCCACCCTTCGTTGCCCGGGCTGTGTGTTTGGGATCATTGTCATGCTGAAAGACCCAGCCACATTTCATCTTCAATGCCCTTGCTGATGAAAGGAGTTTTCACTCAAAATCTCACGATACATGGCCCCATTCATTCTTTCCTTTACACGGATCAGTCGCTCTGGTCCCTTTCAGAAAAACAGCCCCAAAGCATGATGTTTCCACCCCCATGCTTCACAGTAGGTATGGTGTTCTTTGGATGCAACTCAGCATTCTTTGTCCTCCAAACACGACGAGTTGAGTTTTTACCAAAAAGTTTATTTTGGTTTCCCATATGACATTTCTCCAATCTTCTTCTGGATCATCCAAATGCTCTCTAGCAAACTTCAGAGGGCCTGGACATGTACTGGCTTAAGCAGGGGGACACGTCTGGCACTGCAGGATTTGAGTCTGGCGGCGTAGTGTGTTACTATGGTGGCTTTGTTTTGGCTTGCCCAGCTCTCTGCAGGTCATTCACTAGGTCCCCCCGTGTGGTCTGGGATTTTTGCTCACCGTTCTTGTGATCATTTTGACCCCACGGGTGAGATCTTGCGTGGAGCCCCAGATCGAGGGAGATTATCAGTGGTCTTGTATGTCTTCCATTTCCTAATAATTGCTCCACAGTTGATTTCTTCAAACCAAGCGCTTACCTATTGCAGATTCAGTCTTCCCAGCCTGGTGCAGGTCTACAATTTTGTTTCTGGTGTCCTTTGACAGCTCTTTGGTCTTGGCCATAGTGGAGTTTGGAGTGTGACTGTTTGAGGTTGTGGACAGGTGTCTTTTATACTGATAACAAGTTCAAACAGGTGCCATTAATACAGGTAATGAGTGGAGACAGAGGAGCATCTTAAAGAAGAAGTTACAGGTCTGTGAGAGCCAGAAATCTGCTTGTTTGTAGGTGACCAATACTTATTTTCACACATAATTTGCAAATAAATTCATTAAAAATCCTACAATGTGATTTTCTGGATGTTTTTTTTTCTCATTTTGTCTGTCATAGTTGAAGTGTACCTATGATGAAATTACAGGCCTCTCTCATCTTTTTAAGTGGGAGAACTTGCACAATTGGTGGCTGACTAAATACTTTTTTGCCCCACTGTAGTGAACATATCGGAATTGGACAATATTAGCTAAAAATGCCAACATCGGTATCAGCCCGATGTGTTGTTTAACTTCTTATGGCTGCAATCCCGTTAACGGGATGATATGACAACAGCCAGTGAAAGTGCAGGGCGCCAAATTCAAACAGAAATCTCATAATTAAAATTCCTCAACATACATGTATYTTATACCATTTTAAAGGTAATCTTGTTGTTAATCCCACCAAAGTATCCGATTTCAAATAGGCTTTTCACCACAAACGATTATGTTAGGTCACCACCAACTCACAGAAAAATKTTGCCATTTTTCCAGCCAAAGAGAGGAGTCACAARAAGCACAAATAGAGATAAAATKAATCACCATGCACAGTGAACRGCAAGTAGTGGTGTTCGAGCAACTGCACTCCTTGATTGACAGGGGCGGGGCCTGGTGTGTGTGGGAAGCGGGGGAGAGATGACTCAAGTAGCAAATGGAGTAAACTATTAAAACGGACATTACATGCGGCAGAGTGGCGTTTCAAAATCTTGCAGATTCACAGCCTCTTGCAATATGGATATTGAATTTTCTATCTAAATTTGATTATTTGTGCAGCCTTACTGCCACACATCCTTAGTGAATGGGCCACGTGTGGCTAATTGTCAATACACACACACACGCATCCACACTTACGAAGGCACACACTGCCACAAGTCGTAGACACACACACCTGGAAGGGGGCCAGACTCTCTTTGTAATGGCCTACTCAGCTGTGTAATAAAAGTCCATCCGAGTCAGACAGCTCAATTACACCCCAGGTCGATCCGGCCTCTGGATCAAGGGAGACTTTCTCTCTTGTTACTAGGCATGGGGGATATACCATTTATACTGTATACCGTGGTCAAATTTTTTTTTGTGGGGGGGTTGAGGGCATCCCTACATTGTGGGGGTGCGTGCTACGCCACTGCTTATAACTATAAGTAGAAATCTAAGATGCGTCAAATAAATGATATCCAGCTCAGGGCTCCAGCAATGCATTTGGTTTGCTAACATGCTAGCTAAGTGGCTAGATGTCAAGCTCAAGCTCCTTGGTTACAGCAGAGACATTCAATCCCCTCCTGGATCATAGATCCCTGTTGCTTAAATTGTTTTGTATGTCAAATATAGCGCCCCTTGTGTGCACTTCTGATTATACCGTATAGCCGGTATGGTACAGAAACAGTAAGACTGTATGAAAATCTGGATTTTTTTAAAACATTTATTTCACCTTTTATTTAACCAGGTAGGCCAGTTGACAACAAGTTCTCATTTACAACTGCGACCTGGCCATGATAAATCAAAGCAGTGCGACACAAACAACACAGAGTTACACATGGAATAAAGAAACGTACAGACAATAACACAGTAGAAAAATCAATATACAGTGTGTGCAAATGTAGTAAGATTAGGGAGGTAAGGCAATAAATAGGCCATTGTGGYGAAATAATTACAATTTAGCAATTAAACACTGGAGTGATAGATGTGCAGAAGATGAATGTGCAAGTAGAGATACTGGGATGCAAAGGAGCAAAAAATAAATAACAATATGGGGATGAGGTAGTTGGGTGGGCTATTTACAGATTCAATGATCGGTAAGCTGCTCTGACAGCTGATGCTTAAARGTTAGTGAGGGAGATATGATTCTCCAGCTTCAGTGATTTTTGCAATTCGTTCCAGTCATCAAGATATTTTCTACCTGCAGGCTGCAATGTTTTTATTTGTTGGAATTATGTAGGCTATTTTTACAGCCTTGGCAGTGGCAATAGAAGTAATTTTTTWGGTTAATTATTTTAATTTATATTTGGATAGAATTTTGATTTAACTACATGACAATGATTTTGAGATATGAAGATGTTATTATAAATTCAATGAAACTGTTGAATGAAAATGTGCATATGAAAACCGTAACTGGTTTGCAGATTGGTAAAAATGGTAAGATAAATTGGCATTCAACATGAGAAAGGTTGCCGACTCCTCGTGTCGCGTATTATCGGAAACTTCAGAATTTGAGAAAGGCGGGAGGAGAATAGTTGGGTCAGGTTAAGTTTTTATTTTCTTCTGGTTATCTAGATCTCTGGCGCCCTCTTGAGGCGTTTGTCTTATTTCATCAAACCTGTAAGCTTAATGCATCAGACAAGCTCAATGCATATAGTGGCTTTTATTAAAACACATAGGGTGTGTCTATGTGGAGAAATACACGTTTAAAAATGTGGACTAATCGACCAAATTTGTGTCAGGGACAGCCCTAATGAGTCTGGAGTCGCTATGGCAACGGGCCTGCCTGCTCTGCTTGGAGAAGATGGGGGAGGAGAAGACGTGCCGAAAACGGAGAGGAGAAAAAATTWAAGGAAAAAGATAGCAGTGGCAGCTTTACAGATAACTCATCCAAATGGCTTTGACTTCTCAAACACGGCAGAAAGMTAACACAATATGATGCCCCGTCACCTTATTAATTCAGCCACTTACTTAACTAGCAAGTAGTGATGCACCGATATTACATTTTTGGCCAATACCGATATTTTCCTTGCCGGAAAAAACAACAACAATACTGATAACCGATAATAAAATAAAATGTGCAGCCTTTTAAGCATTCTAGTACAGTTAAATAGTTAACATGCACACGGGGACGCAGCGGTCTAAGGCACTGCATCTCAGTGCAAAAGGCGTCACTACAGTTCCTTCACGTAAACCCTGTTTTTTGTCTGCATCGAAGTAGCGGTCCTTGTACATAGCATTGAGCATGGTGACGACACAGTAAAGAGAGAATGCCACCGAATCGCTTGTTCACAGCTTGTGTCTGCAGTTTTGTTGAGCAGGCGTTTCAATGCCATGACAGAGGATAGCACGTCTGCTGCAGGCGCAGTTGATGAGATTATTTMTCGAGTCAGTTGTTCGACTGGAGCTAGCTAGTGTGTTCATGTTTCCAAGTTTCAAACATGTTCTCAAATGCCATTAAAATRGCAGCAGCGGTATGACAACCAGCATATTCTTGAACATGCAATACGACTTTCCTCAGTACGAAATCCTCAACAACCCAMTGTGTTGTCAGACTCGGCATGCTCATGGGGCTGATATCGCTGGTCCAAATGTCAGTCGTGACGCTAATAGCAGTGACGCTATTACTGTGTAACTCTGGTAGGGCAACATCTGAAAAATTGCGCACTTAGTAGTGTGTACCGGTGCTCAACCAGTCGGTGAAAGCTAACATCACCCACGACAGAGAACAGTTGATTGTCAAGGGCAATGAATTCCATTATCTTGCCGTTAATGTATTTTCGCCTTGGAGTTGTCTCGCTGAAATTTTCTTACTCTTTCAAATGACTGCTCGACTTGTTGCAGACATGGTGGGTTAGGTTAGGAATGCTTTGTTGCACGTGTAGCTCTAAATGTTATGCGGCGTCATTACTAGGGTTGCACATTTTGGGGAATATTCAGAGGTGGAAACTTTCCGTGGGAATTAACGGGAATATATGGGAATTAACAGAGAAAATAATAGTGAATTAATGGCAATATATGCAAATTAATATTAATACCATTTAAATGTAATGTTTTTGCATTGGATATGTTTAACATTTTATATGGAGACAGAAACATAAACATTTTACCTTATCATAAGTAGACATAATTACAAATGATTAAATCCTTCCAATAGAAAAAAAATAATAATTTAGTTACGAATTTACTTTAATTAAATGAGTTGACTCTTCACATGGGATGATTTCACTGAACATCAAAAGAAAGGGAATATTGAATGATCCCCAATGATCCATCGCATCTCCCAAAAATGTTTTCAACATACAGTTGAAATCGGAAGTTTACATACACTTAGGTTGTAGTCATTAACTTGTTTTTCAACCACTCCACAAATTTCTTGTTAACAAACTATAGATTTGGCAAGTCGGTTAGGACATCTACTTTGTGCATGACACAAGTAATTTTTCTAACAATTGTTTAGACAGATTAATTTCACTGTATCACAATTCCAGTGGGTCAGAAGTTTACATACACTAAGTTGACTGTGCCTTTTAAACAGCTTGAAAAATCCAGAAAATAATGTCATGGCTTTAGAATCTTCTGATAGGCTAATTGACATAATTTGAGTCAATTGGAGGTGTACTGTGGATTTATTTCAAGGCCTACCTTTAAACTCAGTGCCTCTTTGACATCATGAGAATATAAAAGAAATCAGCAAGACCAGAAAAAATTGTAGACCTCCACAAGTCTGGTTCATCCTTGGGAGCAATTTCCAAATGCCAAATTATCAGATAAATTAGCATTCCACATGAGAAAGGTTGCCGACTCGTGTAGTTTATTACCGGAAAAATCTGAGTAATGGCAGAATCAACGAAAGGATTATTTCACTGAGATTGGCTCGACTCAGACAGGTGTCTCATGTGCCATAAAAATAAACTCAGCAAAAAAGAAACGTCCTCTCACTGTCAATTGCGTTTATTTTCAGCAAAGTTAACGTGTAAATATTTGTATGAACATAACAAGATTCAACAACTGAGACATTAATTGAACAAGTTCCACAGACATGTGACTAACAGAAATTGAATAGTGTGTCCTGAACAAAGAGGGGGTCAAAATTAACAAGTCAGTTCTGGTGTGGCCACCAGCAGCATTAAGTACTGCAGTGCATCTCCTCATGGACTGCACCATATTTGCCAGTTCTTGCTGTGAGATGTTACCCCACTCTTCCACCAAGGCACCTGCAAGTTCCCGGACATTTCTGGGGGAATAGCCTAGCCTAGCCCTCACCCTCCGATCCAACAGGTCCCAGACATGCTCAATGGGATTGAGATCCGGGTTCTTTGCTGGCCATGGCAGAACACTGACATTCCTGTCTTGCAGGAAATCACGCACAGAACGAGCAGTATGGCTGGTGGCGTTGTCATGCTGGAGGGTCATGTCAGGATGGCTGCAGGAAGGGTACCACATGAGGGAGGAGGATGTCTTCCCTGTAACGCACAGCGTTGAGATTGCCTGCAATGACAACAAGCTCAGTCCAATGATGCTGTGAACACACCGCCCCAGACCATGACGGACCCCCGCCTCCAAATCGATCCCTCCAGAGTACAGGCCTCGGTGTAACGCTCATTCCTTCGACGATAAACGCGAACCGACCATCACCCCTGGTGAGACAAAAACCGTGACTCGAGTGAAGAGCACTTTTTGCCAGTCCTGTCTGGTCCAGTGACGGTGTGTTTGTGCCCATAGGCCACGTTGCCGTGATGTCTGGTGAGGACCTACCTTACAACAGGCATACAAGCCCTCAGTCCAGCCTCTCTCAGCATATTGCGGACAGTGTGAGCTGTGAGGGATTGTGCGTTCCTGGTGTAACTTGGGCAGTTGTTGTTGCCATCCTGTACCTGTCCCGCAGGTGTGATGTTCGGATGTACCGATCCTGTGCAGGTGTTGTTACACGTGGTCTGCCACTGTGAGGACGATCAACTGTCCGTCTTTCTCCCCGAGCACTGTCTTAAGCGTCTCACAGTCGGACATTGCAATTTTTTGCCCTGGCAACATCTGCAGCCCTCATGCCTCTTTGCAGCATGCCTAAGGACAATTCACTCAGATGAGCAAGGACCCTGGGCATCTTTCTTTTGGTGTTTTTTTGAGTCAGTAGAAAGGCCTTTTTAATGTACTAAGTTTTCATAACTGTGACCTTAATTGCCTACCGTCTGTAAGCTGTTGGTGTCTTAACGACTGTGCATGTTCATTAATTGTTTATGGTTCATTGAACAAGCATGGGAAACAGTGTTTAAACCCTTTACAATGAAGATCTGTGAAGTTATTTGGATTTTTACGAATTATCTTTGAAAGACMGGGTCCAGAAAAGGGGACGTTTCTTTTTTTGCTGAGTTTATTTATTTATTTGCTACTGCTCCACAACAAAAAAAATCTTGGTCGACCAAACAATCGACCTGTCGACAAATTGGGGTCAGCCCTAGTTGCACGTCCCTGATCACTCTATTGAATCAAAAAAACACTGACTTTCGATATGAAATGCAACCCCTGTCAATACACAGCTGGACTGACCTGGTCCTGCTTTCTCCCGTTGTGCTATTTACAAACAAATACGTGACTGGCTCAACTGTTCTGGGGAACTACAGTAATCTTCATAATGTAAAATAATGTGACAGGTGAAATGTAGAACGCAATCTGATTTATCTCTTAACGTATTGCACAAGTTGACGCCAGGTATTCACTTAAGTAGCTACAAATAATACAATTTATTGAAAAACTTCGGGTAAATAGTTTTAACGGTATTGAAAAAACATTCCGTGGATATTTCCAAATACCCCAGCATACTGCCCAAGCCTAGTTTGAATTCCACTGCATCTAATTTTGCTCTTGTTGGGGGAATTTAGTTTTTAGGACTAGGCTATAGGCCTATCCAATAATTGTTTCCATTTACTTGCATCATAATGAAACAACTCTATATAATTGTGGTTGTTATTGTAATTGAGATAATTAATTAATTTGAGAAATGTACTCAATAAATCAGACTGMCATAATACCCAATAATATCRCCTAGTTTTTTTCCAGTTCCTATTAGCTTATTTCCTAAAGGATTCCTACAGCTAGCATACAGTGCATTCGGAAGTATTCAGACCCCTTGACTTTTCCACAAATTTGTTTAGTTAGAAAGCCTATTCTAAATGTATTAAATTTCACATCTAACAACAGCTCCCAAATGAAAAGCAAAAACAGGTTTTTAGAAAACAGATATCCATTTATCAGTTGAAGTCGGAAGTTTACATACACTTAGGTTGGAGTCATTAAAACTTGTTTTTCAACCACTCCACAAATTTCTTGTTAACAAACTATAGTTTTTGACAAGTGTGTAGGACATCTACTTTGTGCATGACACAAGTAATTTTTCCAACAATTGTTTACAGACAGATTATTTCACTTATAATTCACTGTATCACAATTAAGTGGGTCAGAAGTTTACATACACTAAGTTGACTGTTCCTTTAAACAGCTTGGAAAATTCCAAAAATGATGTCATGGCGTTAGAAGTTTCTGATAGGCTAATAATTTGAGTCAATTGTAGGTGTACTGTGGATGTATTTCAAGGCCTACCTTAAAACTCAGTGCCTCTTGCTTGACATCATGGTCAAATCAAAAGAAATCAGCCAAGATCTCAGAAAAAAGATTGTAGACCTTTACAAGTCTGGTTCATCCTTGAGGCAATTTCCAAATGCCTGAAGGTACACGTTCATTCTGTAACAAACAATAGTACACAAGTATACACCTGGAACCCACGACGCAGCCGTCTAACACTCCAGGAAGGAGAAGTGTTCTGTCCCTAGAGATGAACGTACTTTGGTGCGAGAAGTGCAAGTCAATCCCAGAACAACAGGCAAAGGACCTTGTGAAGAATGCTGGAGGAAACGGTACACAAAGTATCTAATATCCACTGTAAAACAGAGTCGCTATATCGACATGAACCTGAAAGACTGTGCTCAGCAAGGAGGAAACCACTGTTCCAAGACCGCCATAAAAATGCCAGATATACGGTTTGCATGCAACTGCACATGGGGACAAAAATGTGCTTTTTGGAGAAATGTCCTCTGGTCAAAAATAATAAAACTGTTTTGCAAAAATGAACCATTATGTTTGAGAGGAGAAAGGGGGATGTTGGCAAGCTGAAGAACACCATCCCAACCGTAAAGCACGGGGTGGCAGCATCGTGTTTTCGGGGTGCTTGCTGCAGGAGGGACTGGTACACTTCACAAAATAGATGGCATCAATGAGGGAGGAAAATTAATATGGATACATTGAAGCAACATCTTAAAGACATCAGTCAGGAAGTTAAAGGCTTGGTTGCAAATGGGTCAAATGGACAATGACCCCAAGCAATACTTCCAAAGTTGTGACAAAATGCTTAAGGACAACAAAGTCAAGGTATTGGAGTGGCCATCACAAAGCCATGACCTCAATCCTACAGAACATTTGTGGGCAGAACTGAAAATTGTGGTGTGCGAGCAAGGAGGCTACAAACCTGACTCAGTTACACCAGCTCTGTAGGAGGAATCGGCCAAAGATTCACCCAACTTATTGTGGGAGCTTGTGGAAGGTACCCAACACGTTTGACCCAGTTAAAAATTTAAAGGTATTGCTACAAAAATACTAATTGAGTGTATGTAAACTCTGTCTGACCCACTGGGAATGTGATGGGAAGAAAGACAATCTGAAATAAATAATTCTCTCTACTATTATTGACATTCACATTCTTAAATAAAGTGGTGATCCTAACTGCCTAAGACAGGGAATTTTTTACTTGGATCAGTGATTGTGAAAAAACACAGTTTAAATGTATTTGGCTAAGGTCTATGTAACGAACTCTGATGTCAACTGTCATGAAGTATTCAGACCTTTACTCAGCCCTTTGTTGAAGCTTCTTTGGCAGAGATTACAGCCTCGAGGCTTCTTGGGTATGACGCTACAACATAGCTTGGCACACTGTATTTGGGAGTTTCTCACAATTCCTCTCAGCAGATCCTCGCAAGCTCGTGTCAGTTTGGATTGGGCGTGTTGCTGCACAGCTATTTCAGGTCTCATGTTCGCAGAGATGTTCAATCCAGCGTGCTGGCTATGTGCCACCAGGACTGTCAGAAGACTTTCCTGAAAGCCGACAACGTCTCCATGAGCGC
>NC_036838.1:43194948-43284237 GCF_002910315.2 Salvelinus sp. IW2-2015
TTGTCTTAGCTGTGTGCTTCGGGTCGTTGTACTGTGTGAAGGTGAACCTTAGTCTGAGGTCCTGAGCACTCTGGAGCAGGTTTTCATCAAGGATCTCTCTGTACTTTGCTCTGTTCATCTTTGGCTGACTAGTCTCTCAGTCCCTGCTTGTGGAAAAACATCCACACAGCATGATGCTGCCACCRCAATGCTTCACCGTAGGGATGGTGCCAGGTTTCCTCCAGACGTGACACTTGGCATTCAGGCCAAAGAGTTCAATCATGGTTTCWTTAGACCAGAGAATCTTCTTTCTCATTGCCAAAAGGCACCTAAAGACTCAGACAAACTCCTAGCAGGCTTTTTTTGAGGAGTGGCTTCCGTCTGGGCACTCTACCATAAAGGMCTGATTGGTGGAGTGCTGCAGAGATGGTTGTCCTTCTGAAAGATTCTCCTCCACAGAGGAACTCTAGAGCTCTGTCAGTGACTATCGGGTTCTTGSTCACCTCCCTGACCAAGGCCATCCCCGGTTGCTCAGTTTGGCCGGGCGGCCAGCTCTAGGAAGAGTCTTGGTGGTTCCAAACTTCTTCAATTTAAGAATGGAGGCCACTGAGTTCTTGGGACCTTCAATGCTGCAGAAATATTTTTGGTACCCTTCCCCAGATCTGTGCCTTGACACAATCCTGTCTCGGCGCTCTACGGACAATTCCTTCGACCTCATGGCTTGGTTTTTGCTCTGACATGCACTGTCAACTGTGTGACCTTATATAGACAGGTGTGTGCCTTTCTAAATCCAGTCCAATCAATTGAATTTACCACAGGTGGAGTCCAATCAAGTTGTAGAAACATCTCAAGGATGATCAATGGAAACAGGATGCACCTGAGCTCAATTTCGRGTCTCATAGCAAAGGGTCTGAATAGTTATGTAAAGGTATTTCTGTTTTATAAACCTGTTTTCTCTTTGTCATTATGGGGTGTTATGTGTAAATTATGAAGAAAAAATATATTTGATACATTTTAAAATAAGGCTGAAACAAAATATGGAAAAAGTCAAGGGGTCTGAATACTTTCCGAAGGCATYGTATATGACCCTATCCTGAATGTTAATGTGTGGANGTATATGACCCTATCCTGAATGTTAATGTGTGGACTACAATGTATGCTTATAGACTGATATGTTATAGCCTAATGCAATAATAACAGATTGAATAACATTTTCTGTAAAATAAATAGATAGCTCTATACATTTACAGATTGAGTTTTGTGCTTATCCAATATGATTTTGGTGATGGTTTGGCTATTATATGGCAGAGGCTTCATGCTACCATATTCAGTATTCTGGCAGGGGGAGGGTAGAGGGTGAAATCATTATCATCTTCATTAGAGAGTGTCCTTCTGACCAATCAGCATCCTGCACTGCACTGGATTCCATARGCACCCAGTTGGCTGTCGCTAGGATACCTCATAATCAGGAGGAAGGCAGAGGCCTGGTTGGCAGGCTGTGTCTGTGTTGATGTTGGGATGGGGAGCAGAGTGTTAGTAGGGGAGAGAGAGAGAGAGAGAGGCTAATGTTTGAATCAACCACACAGACATAGTCAGACAAAGAGGAGCAGCATCCTACAGGACCAGGGTCCCGGGGGATGGGGCATCACACTCCCGCAGCACGCTGGGAGGCCCAGAGGAGGTAGGAGCATTGGGGGCGTTGTCTCTGCAGCACCCCTTGTTCTATTATACCCATAAAGCCTTTCTAAAAGCCATTGATGTACATTAGCTGTGCTCTTTTACTATATTGATCCCGATAATTTGACTAATGCATTTTGTGGTATATATATATATATATATATATATATATATATATATTTGTGTCAACACAAACCGTCTGGTCCTCGTTAAGTGATGGGGGCTACTGCCCTTACTGCACTCTTAGCTCTGTAGAGAAAAATGCAAATTGACACCAGACTGTCTCTTATTTTGGTCTGGAATGACAAGAGCAAGCCCATGAATCCAATAGCATATTTGTTACATCTCTGTGTCTAGAGACTTGGTTTGCGATACAGCCCACTCCTAGTGTAGCCCTGTGCTCTCACCAACAGCGACCCAGTACAGGATTCCTGCTGCCTGCCAGTTGTGGGGGAGTAGGGTTCCATGACTGATGGGTGAGTGATTCCTCTTGGAGAGACAGGGGCAGCAGGATTGCCAGAAAAGGCAATAAGACCAAGGCTGTTCCCTACACCATGATGAAGAGAACWATGCTTTGTTCGATCCAAAATCCCTGTGTAACCAGACTAGATGTCAGGCATAACTCTCTCTCTGGAGCAGGCTTAATTATAGGGGGTACATCCAGATGTGAAATAATGCTCTCAATGATTGGAATTTTTGGCAGAATAATGCTGTTGTATTGTATAGCCATGGATAACCTGTAACTGTATGATGCTGTGTGTTGGAGTTAGTCTGGTTGTGCATGAGGTTGTAATACACAGTACCAGACGTTATGGTGGAAAAGGTGAGGTTTGTCACCACTCAATGTTTCTTAACCTACAGTGCACTGTATGCTATGGCTATGCCTGAATCCACTGAAAGCAGAATTAAAAGGAGGGAAGAGAAAATAGCTTAGGAATTGCAGCATAGCTGTTAAAGATCTTAATTATTTCCATCACAACCCTCCCCCAACCACTCACACAGTCAAAATCCACAATACATTCCAAAAACTCAATCTCTGCCCTAGGTTCTCTCTTTCCCAGTCCACCTTCCTCCCAGCTTTCTTAACCCCGTCAGCTGTTCTGCTCTCTCAGCCCATCCATCTCATCTGCCCAGTCTACTGAACCTCACTTCCTCTGCTAATGGGGCAGCAGAGCACTAGGGTGACAGACAGTCACTGGGATGCTCTAGAGTCAACTACTAATCAGTTCATTCTCACATGTTGAGGACAGAAAGGGTTCAGCAGACAAAAGTAAAAAAAAATAAAAAATAAAAAAAGAGTGATTGGAGTAGATACAGTATCGGTATAGGTGTACTTTAACTGTCATTTAAGTCCTTATGTTGTCAGTCCAGCTGTGGTTAGATACACCCTTCTTTCACTTAAATATGTCACTGGAATTCATTATCTTTCAGAACTTGCATTTTTCTGCCCCTACCAAATTGGATTTAATGCTCACCATTAGATGTTGAATTAAGTGGGTTATTGTTGTGGTAATCTGAGAATGGCGTGGGGTTAGTTTATTTTTAAAAGGCCCCYGAAACTCAGTTCCTCTTCTCTGTTATGAATTTCAATATGAAAACACAACGGCCTTCATTCACCAGAGAGCTCACGCATGGTGTGATGGTTAAGGACATTTGTATTGATGAAAACCTACACGTCCCCCTGTCTGTCACGAATGTTGAATCAAATTAAGTTGCCTATTGTCCATGGGTTTGGTTCTTATATAGGTCGGAATTTGAGATAAAATATCCAAAGGAACATAATAATAAACTAACTTTCCAAACGTGGGTCTGCTGCACTCTTCCTCTGTCAAAATAAAAGTCCSCCACAAGTTATCGCTTGCTTGCGCACATAAGGAGCACGTGCATTACTTTTATTTTGACATGTGTTGAAGCAGCGAGGAGGTGATATGCCATGCACCTGCTGCAAACTCATGTTTATTTATATGTTCCTTTGGATATTTTGTCAAATTCCACCCTATATAAGAACCAACTGCATGGACAATTGGCGGAATAAGTTCAAATGGAATTATATTCAACATTTGTGACACAGTGGACGTGAAGCTAGCTTTCCTGTTTTCACAATGGCYTTTTGCGTGCTGATGATGTCCAAGAGATAGCATCGGTGCATCACGCCTGGGTGTGATGGGGCCTGTGACGATGTGGACTGCAGCGAGCTAGTTATCTAGTTTCCTAACTCACTCATTCTCCTCTATTCCCCATTCATGGACCAAAACATAAGTGCCTGAATATGACCTGCTAATTTTTTATTTAGCTAGCTAGTGTTCTTGATACTGTGTAACATGTTAATGTGTAAAATCGCTATGAAGGCCAAGTATGCATATCATCACCCTTGCTAGATGCTTTTAGCAACGCTGGTRTATTGACACTAGCGTTGTTGGGAATTGGGTTGCAAAAAAAACCTAACAGACGGCAGGAAGCCAATTTCAACTTACTCTGCCGGTGGTCTGGATGGTTGGTCCTTATAACCGGGGAATTAGAGACAAAATATCTAAAGGAACGTATTAATAAAAATACTTTCCAAACGTGGGTCTGTTGGATTATTGTGGGTCTGTTTTATTTTGACATGAGGTAAACAGAGAAGAAGTGGGTMAACAACAGATCCACTTATGAAAAGTCTTTAATAATACGTTCCCTTTAGACATTTTGTATCAAATTCTGCTTGGCCTTCATAGCGATGTTAGACATTAACATAACGATGTTACACAGTATAAAGAACATTAGCTAGCTAAATAAAAATATGGGCAGGTCATATTCAGGTAATTATGTTTATTGAATGTGTATTGGTAAATATGAATACTGAAGGCCTAAATATTAGCTGTACATTGAGATATTTTCTGTTTACAATTTAATGTTTATAATTAAAATTGAGGTACTTGAACCTGTTTTGAGTTTAATTTACCCCTTTTATTGGACCAAGAGGTATTGTTCAGGGAAGGGATAGGCAATTTAATTGTTTTCAGTCTGCTGAGGTTGTGAAACAAAGAGGGGCTATATTCCTAATGAACAATGTCATTGTAAGATGTGYCATGTCGCTTATGCATTTGTATTTAGGTGTCTAGGGATCTTAAAGTTTATTCAGCGAAAACGTATTTGTAACTCAATTTCCTTTTTGTTTTGTGTACATAGTTTGGTATTTTCGTCATTCACTAATGTTATATGGACATCCTGCATTCCTGCACCTGTAAATAACTCATTCTGTCTCATTTTAGCACATACTGAAATAAGACAAGTATGTATACACTATGATACATTGTATATCGCCTTAGRAGCGTCATGTCATGCTTATACAGGCTTATAGGCTTTAGGGATGCTTTATTAAGTTATACTGAGTGGGCTTACACAGTGACTGTCATGAACATGGCCCAATATGTCTGAGCCCTATAGCTTCATTTTAACGTCCCTGTTTCCTGTCTTTTAGGTTCAGGAGAGCTTGTCCAAAGGGCAGCAGGGGAAGGGCCAAACGAGGAGAGGGCACCATGGACAGTGAGCAGGGGCCTCCAGCCTCTAGTGCCAGCAGCACTGGAGCCACTGCCACCAGCACCAGTACGACCAGTAGCAGCACTACCACCAGCAGCAACAGCACAGGAAGGCAGGCTGTGCCTCAGATCTCTGTGTACAGCGGGATTCCTGACAGGCAGACGGTTCAGGTAAACTTCAGGGTAAAAAAACATGCCAGTCCAGTGTGACACACACCCACATACACGTGTTTTGCATAAACCGTTTTCTCCATTTGCGTTCCCTGCAATAATGAAATTGTCATTGCCCTACTGCCATCTGCTGGTTAAACCATGCATGCACCGTAAATCGGGCAGTATTGCACTTAGCTCACTATGGAATTTACTACACTGCTTATAATAAACAAGACTTATTACATTTAGACGAAGGTGCAATTTGATAATTTTTTCGCATTGTTATTTGATGTAGTACACTGGCATCATGTAATCTATCAATACTGACGACAGCAGATCAGGGTTGCTATGGTTCCAAGTTCCAGGCTCTGTCCTCTGCTATTTGCCCATTGACCAATGTGAAACTCAGCTTGGATTAGGCTCTCAGTTTACCCTCCTCTTAAAKGGTGACAGACAGATCTTAGGTCTCTTCTATCCTTTCTTTCAAATGCATGCACTCATCTGCCCGTAGGGAACTAGCAGCATTGTCACTACCGGCCTACTTAACATAGTGCAAGGCTTGTCATTTGGGCTCAATAAGAGAGAAGTGAATGGATGTTCCATCACAATCTCCGCCCTCTTTTCACCCTTGGAAGCTTAGCCTAATAGAGCTTCTCTGACCTATGTGCTCTGGGTCAATCCATCTCTCATGTTGCTTTGGCAACTATGCTGAGGCTGTCAGTAAAAAAAAWTATCATGAAGATTGAAGAAAATATGTGCTCAAGGCCATAGGGGTGAGCATAGGATGCGATTAAGTCCATTACAATGTGCAGGGGGTGCAGAAGTGAGCCTGTTCTCCCTACATGAGAAKCACATTTTGCAACGGGACCAATATACCGTAGGAATCTCCCATACCTGCTTTTCAATGGCTCAGTAAAAACAGTGCAATTGGRACTTATTTTTTTCAGAGCATTACTCCAACCCAGTAAGTCCTTTTTAGAGCCTGTTTTTGAGAATGTTACCCCAACCGCTTACCTGTCTCTTTCTCCCTGTGTACTTAAGGTGATCCAGCAGGCGTTGCACCGGCAGCCCAACACGGCTGCRCAGTACCTGCAGCAGATGTATGCAGCGCAGCAGCAGCACCTCATGCTGCAGACAGCAGCACTCCAGCAGCAGCACCTGAGCAATGCACAGCTCCAGAGCCTAGCCGCCGTACAGCAGGTGAGCACTGAAGACACAAGAGACTGTTAAACTGGCAAATTAAACAGGCCGCCAACAAGCTGTGTTAGGATTTTAACAAAGACGTGAGATAAGGTCAGTGCTGGGGTTAGGGTTCTGAAAGTTTAGTTAGTAAATCTAACAGTTATCTTCAGATGAAGAGAAATATACTGTAAGTGTTGATCCCCTAACTGTTCTYACCTGTCATGCCACAGGCCAGTATTGCGGCAGGAAGGCAGAGCTCCACCCAAAATGGCACTTCATCCCAGCAAACAGGATCATCCCAGGCCACAGTGAGTGCAGTGAGTCATGTCTAGTAACTTAGGGGCCGGGTTCATAGATGTGTAATGTTTTTGTTGTTGGTGATGTTCTGTAATCCTTTCTGTCTTCTCTGTCCTGTCCCCAGATTAACCTGACCACGTCCCCGGCTGCARCCCAGATGATCAGCCGAACCCAGAGTGTCAGCTCGGCCCCAGCCGGCAGCATCTCCCAGCAGGCCGTGCTCCTGGGCAGCTCGTCCAGCCCCACCCCCCTCACTGCCAGTCAGGCTCATATGTACCTGCGTGCCCAGATGGTAAATCCCCAGGAGCATGCCCACTGGCACACACTAGCTGTCTTAGCCACACGTCTGGAGGCTTAGTGTGATGGAAGTGTTTGTGCGTGCTACCACTGTTGTAAGGAGTGTAGTAGGAAGGTTGTCCTGCATCTCAAACTGAATCAATTCAGTCTGATTACTTCACATTTTTTAAAGATTTTTGGACACATGATGCATGGGGAGAGTGAGTGTGAAAGAAAGCGACAGAGAAAAATCAGCTGCTTACRGTATTCTTTTTCTGTTCYCAAACCCATGGAGGAATTGTMTACACATACAGTACCAGTCAAAAGTTTGGACACCTCCTCATTCAAAGGTTTTTCTTTATTTTTACTATTTTCTACATTGTAGAATAATAGTGAAGACATCAAAACTAGGAAATAACACWTATGGAATTGTGTAATAACCCCCCAAAATTAACAAATCAAAATAGATTTGAGATTCTTCAAAGTAGCCACCCTTTGCCTTGATGACATCTTTGCACACTCTTGGCATTCTCTCAACCAGCTTCATGAGGAATGCTTTTCCAACAGTCTTGAGTCTTGAGGAGTTCCCACAGGAGTTCCCACATATGCTGTGCAGTTGTTGGCTGCTTTTCCTTCACTCTGCGGTCCAACTCATCCCAAACCATCTCAATTGGGTTGAGGTCGGGTGATTGTGGAGGCCAGGTCATCTGATGCAGCGCTCCATCGCTCTCCTTCTTGGTCAAATAGCCMTTACACAGWCTGGARGTGTTTTATGGGTCATTGTCCTGTGAAAAACAAATGATAGTCCAACTAAGCGCAAACCAAATGGGATGGTGTATCGCTGCATAATGCTGTGGTAGCCATGCTGGTTAAGTGTGTCTTAAATTCTAAATAAATAACAGACAGTGTCACCAGCAAAGCACCCCCACCACACCTCCTCCTCCATTCTTCATGATGGGAACCATCATCCGTTCACCTAGTCTGCTTCTCACAAAGACACGGTTGTTGGGACCAAAAATCTAAAATTTGGACTCATCATACTAAAGGACAGATTTCCACTGGTCTAATGTTCATTGCATGTGTTTCTTGGCCCAAGCAAGTCTCTTCTTATTATTGGTGTCCTTTAGTAGTGSTTTCTTTGCAGCAATTTGACCATGAATGCCTGATTCACGCAGTCTCCCCTGAACAGTTGATGTTGAATGTGTCTGTTAYTTGAACTATGTGATGCATTTATTTGGGCTGCAATCTGAGGTGCAGTTAACTCTAATGAACTTATCTTCTGCAGCAGAGGTAACTCTGTGTCTTCCTGTCATRAGAGCCAGTTTCATCATAGCGCTTGATGGTTTTTGCGACTGCACTTGAAGAAACTTTCAAGGTTCTTGAAATGTTCCGCATTGACTGACCTTCATGTCTTAAAGTAATGATAGACTGTCGTTTCCCTTCTCTTATTTGAGCTGTTCTTGCCATAATATGGACTTCATCTTTTACCAAATAGGGCTATCTTCTGTATACCACCCCTACCTTGTCACAACACAACTGATTGTCTCAAATGCATTAAGAAGGATAGAAATTCAACAMTTAACTTTTAACAAGGCACACATGTTAATTGAAATGCATTCCAGGTGACTACCTCATGAAGCTGGTTGAGAGAATGCCAAGAGTGTGCAAAGCCGTCATCAAGGCAAAGGGTGGTTACTTTGAAGAATCTCAAATTTGTTTAACACTTTTTTGGTTACTACATGATTCCATATGTGTTATTTCATAGTTTTGATGTCTTCACTATTATTCTACAGTGTAGAAAATAGTAAAAGTAAAGAACATCTCTTGAATGAGTAGGTGTGTCCAAACTTTTGACTGGTACTGTATGTTGGTGTGTGATTTTCAGGCACAGCAAAGCAACCTTGTGCAAGTAGCTAGGAGCCTAGGCCGTGCTGTTCCTTTGTCCCCCCAGCTCATCTTCACACCTACGGCCACAGTGACTGCAGTCCAGTCTGAGAGCTCCACGCAGTCCTCTGGACAACAGTCTGCCCCCTCACAGGTACGCTATTATTATCTCAACCATACACACAGAGTTGCTGTAGTAACTGCACTAGATGGCATATAATATCAGCACAATGAACCATCATTCATACAGGTGGATAGCAGATGCATTATGTTTACAGTTATGCTGTGATAACTAATTTAGTCTAAAAAAGTGCATTTCTCACTAATTCTGGAGACCCTTGACTRTGGGGCACCCCACCTCTCTTGCCTCAGGCCATGTGTCATTGCCTCCAGCACCTGACCTCTGTGTCTTTTCAGGTCCAGAACCTGGCTATCCGTAGCCAGCAGGGGGCGACCATGTCCTCCTTTCAAACACACAACCTCCAGGCCCTCAGCCTAAAGCAGACCCCTGTTGCCATCCAGCCCTCTCCCCTGATCAAAAACCCCAGCCAGGGGAGCCGGGGCTCTGGGGGGAAGGGCAGCCCATCCGACGTCCCCTTAGATGGGAGCAAGAAGGGGGASAGCATTGTGACGGAGGTGTGCGCTATAAACATGAGTCGCAGCGTCACRGCTTTGAGTGGCCAGCCTCTCAGCACTCCAGGTATGTATCAACCCCAACGTTCGCTAGCTTCTACAGACACTGGCTTTCATATTATTTCATGAAGTTGACCCATTCCCCGCTTGGAGATTTAGGCATGTTTGCTGAAATGATATATCGTTTTTTGTCCAGCATCAGTAAATCCACTGGCTGTTGTGAGAAGGCATMATTTTGCTGAGCTCCATGGTGACACTGAATACACTGCCCCTGTGACTGTTTGTAGTAAGCTAGCTAAGTGGCTAGATGTCAAGATAAAGCTTATTGGTTAYAGCAGAGACATTCAATCCCCTCCTGGATCATGCTCCCTGTTGCTTGTGCGTTGTTTTGTGCGTAAAAAAAGAAATAATGCCCCTTGTGTGCACTCCCGGTAATACCGTATACCCCAGTATGGTACAGAAATGGTATGAAAATCTGGATACCGCCCAACACCTACTCTGTGCCACAGATGCATCTTTTTAGACCACTTATTGTGGCTGAAAGTCAGCAGCTGGGTGGTTTTGTCACAGAGAATGRCTGTGTATATGCCAGCAGTTGAACAGATTAACTCTGACTGTGTGTATGTGTGTGAGAGAGTGCGTGTGCTAAGCACTGCATGGGTTAACTTTGTGTGTTTTGCCATACGCCAGACTGGATGGATTAGCTGAGCGTGCGACTGCACAACTGTGTCTTTGTCTCGCTTTGTTTAAGTAATGGATTCTGATTAAACTAAAGGAAGGATGAATCTAAAAACCTGGCTACATACACTTATAAAATTAACATGGGTTGCCATGGCARTGGCCATGGGGAACAGACAGGTGTGCCCTGGAGATGTGAGAAGTATTCTGTCAGTTCACAGTGGATGAGACAAGGGGGAGATGGGGTAGCAGCTGTGGTGCCTGCCCGGCGGACTGGGGTTTAGTGTTGGATAAGAGGCTTCAATTTATAGAGCTGGGTGACATGGACACAAATCCATAGCTTGAATTGATGTGATAAATAGAAYGATAAGTTTATAACATTAATGTGCACCACATTTGTTTTAAATTATCCTTTAAACTGCTACTACAAGTTTGATGGTTGTAGCCATCAATTGTCCCATTAACTATCACCCATATTAGCAAACTTCACATTTCTCTAGTATGGGCTACTTATTGGAATGAAGGACATCCCTGCGATAAGTCCCTGCTCTACCATCTTATTCTATATGCACTGGCATCAACTGGGTCATTCATTATATATGTTGGTTCTTCAATGGACTCTAAGGTATCAGCATGCCTCAGTTCGGCTAGCCGAAGTTGGCTAGGCAAACCGAACGAGTGTGATCACATACCCCCTTAAAAAACACTTTGCTTGAAAAATGAGGAAAAAAGTGGCAATAGTACTTTTTGTCCCTTTTGAGACACCGTAGCCAGTATACACTTCCTAAAAAATAGTCTGAATTAATCTACGATAACGCAAGAAATCTGTCATGAATTTACGTTTTTGCCGAGGAGATCTTAGTCCCACAATTTTACATCTAACTTAAGATGTTTGGTGCAGTATTTCTCAATGAAAAAATGTGCATGAAAACAAGTCGTCTCTTTGTTGAATGACAACAAAGACTATTGAAGAATCCCTACTGTTGACCAATCACCGACGACGGGGCTTAGACTTCGGCTCCGAATTTCGGCTTGCCTCCAGAAAGATGTGTGTGCCTGAACAGCCAAAGGAAAAGTCCAAAACGTCACATTGTTGTAACATGCACAAACTTTTCCAAACTATTTCGGTTCTGAAGCATGCGGACRCCTTTTTTCTGTTAGGCAACAGAATGTTGTAGTTTTGAATAAGGAAATACTTCAATGAAACACAAGTCCAATCTACCCCTCAATAATAATAATACTAATAATATGCTACATAACAAATATCTAAAGCAGTTTTACTTTCAACATGCTGTGAGAGAACACAGCACAGGAATAGGCCTAGTTTGTGTTGTCGTCTATTTTAGGACCGAGTAGTAATTGAGCCATCGGAGAGAAGAAGAGAGCAGATCTTGTGGGAGCAGCAGTGTGTCTGCTATTCCTACCACAGACAGGAGCTCGTTTTCCCTTGAATAGGGATTGGCTGGAAGCAGCTGTTCTGGTCATTGTGTACTTTAGTCTTTTCATCACCTCCTCCTTGGCAGACAAGTCTTCCCAGCACCCTACTACACCCACAGAACAGCACCGCATCAAACCCCACAAAGACTACCTTCCAGACTAAGTCTAGTTCTCTGCCCCTGCTAACTGCACTGTGGTTTTCAGTTTTTTCAACAAACAAATCCGTCCCTGGTGTCAAGTCTTCTCTTCAGTTGTCTTTGTGATTTGAAGCATAGCTTTAAGTTGGTTTTTAGCTAAGCATCCGTTTATGTGTTTGGACTGAGTGTAGTACACCTGAAAGGATCTCCCCATTCTGTTAATTCACCAAGCCCTTGAGTGCTTCCATGTACCCATACATAGTATCTCCATTACTTACTCCTTTTGACAAGCACTTAAAACACAATTAGTATAGATATGTTTGACATGTACACAGTTTATTAGGTACCTCACCCTGTTCATAAAAAGGGTTCGGTCCTACAGACAGTGAGTCATGTGGCCATGGCTTGCTATATAAAGCAGGCAGACAAGCATCGAGACATTCAGTTACTGTTCGATTGAACGTTTGAATGGGGAAAACTGACCTAAGCGACTGAGCGTGGTATGATCTTCGGTGCCAGGCGCGCTGGTTACAGTATCTCAGAAAGGTCCGGCCTCCTGGGCTTTTCGAGCATGATAGTGTCTAGGGTTTCCCGAGAATGGTGCGACAAATAAAAAAACATCCAATCAGCTGTAGTCCTGTGGGCAAAAACAGCTCGTTGATGAGAGAGGTCAAAGGAGAATGGCAAGAATCGTGCAAGCAAACAGGCAGGTCACAAACAGGCAAAGTACAACAGTGGTGTGCAGAACGGCATCTCGGARCRCACAACTCGTCAGTCCTTGTCACGGATRGGCTATTGCARCAGACGACCACACCTGTTTCCACTTCTATCAGYTAAAAACAAGAAGAAGCAAGAGATCACCAACACTGGACAATTGAGGAGTGGAAAAACATTGCCTGGGCAGACGAATCCCGGTTCCTGTTGCGTCATGCTGATGGCAGTCAGGATTCGGCATAAGCAGCATGAGTCCATGGCCCCATCCTGCCTGGTGTCAACGGTGGTGGTGTAATGGTGTGGGGAATGTTTTCTTGGCACACGTTAGGTCTCTTGATACCAATTGAGCAACGTTTGAAWGCCACAGCATATCTGAACATTGTTGCTGACCAGGTGCATCCCTTCATGGCAACAGGTTGGTCCGACACGGTACTAGACAGGTGTACCTAATAAGCTGGCCAACGAGTAGTTTTTCTCAAGCTGTGTTAAGATGTGTGTAAAGTGATTTACACTGTTGTGTGGGTGAGGTTTCTAAACTAAAGCAGCAGCAGTTGATTGCAGAAACTCAGGGATTTTCCAAGATCTGCTGTTGAAACATTTCCTCTAGACATCCTGAAACAACACACAGGCATGGGGGAGTGGTAGCGTAGTGGGGCCATAGAGGGGGGTCCGGCCTGAGTCATTCCACTCCTTAATCCCAAGGCCTTGAGGGAGAAAGGCATTTCAATGAATCCCCCTTTCTCTCCTTCCAAGACATTTCTCTGTTACTCATTAAAATGCTTGAAAAAGCTGTCAAGCAGGACTCTGAGTTCTGTTTCTTGTATCCGGTGAGCACCGGTTGGGAAATCCACTCAAGGGCTAGCTAGGTCTATTTGCTGAATTGATAGTCATTATTATACAACTTCTGTTTTCTATTTATACTTAATGAGGGCTGGGTGGTAGGTGTTATCATGTAATGTAACACTTTATGGTGTTATCATGTAATGTAACACTTTACTGTGTTATCATGTAATGTAACACTTTACTGTGTTATCATGTAATGTAACACTTTACTGTGTTATCATGTAATTGAGAGTATCCGTCCAGGGCTTTTATCAGAATACTTTCTGGAAGATGTGTCGGTCTTCACCCTGTACTTAGTGAAACCATAGCTAACCACATGCTGTGGTTTACATAGAGTTTTGCCGTGTGAAAATCAAACACTTTCCAGCAGATCCTGGGGTATAAATAACTAATGACATGCAATTCTGCCGGATGGAAACGTCTCTATTTTCACAGCAGGGTAGAGACTGTGGTTACAGAGAAACATTCAGACCAGATGGAGCCTATCCCACACAAAATATACAGATAAGGGGTTATGTATTTGGCATCAATCCATAATCAAAAGAGATCCACAAAGGTTAATGTTAGACACCTTTAGTTTACTAAAATCATGAAGCTACTGTAAGACCATAGGGCTTACTCCTGAGACAAACAGCTTAACAGCTCCTAGGAGAGATGATGCATTACAACCCTTTCTCTATATTTCTGTAATGATGAGGGCCAGATCCAACCTCATTGTTTCCTACGGAAAATTGCTTGGGCAACTGAAGGTTTGGGGGATTGATTCACAGATGACTACATACAGCATGGTCATAGATTATTGGCTTCTTATTGCCCTCTTGCTTTCTTCCTGCATCTGTCTGGCCCGGGGTGGCAAGTAGCCTAGAGGTTAAGAGCGTTGAGCCTGTAACCGAAAGGTTACTGGTTTGAATCCCCGAGCCGACTAGGTGAAAAATATGTCTATGTGCCCTTGGCAAGGCACTTAACCCTAATTGCTCCTTTAAATCGCTCTGGATAAGAGCGTCTGCTAAAAAAAATTGTTTTATTATATTGCCCTCTTGCTTTCCTCCTGCACATATCTGGCCCGGGGCTACTCTGACTGTTGGTGTGTAGAGCACGTTTCACTAAATGACAGTACAATACATGATTGGTTCTGGGAAGATATGGGTCCTGGTTGTAATTTTGTCAGCAAAAACCCTGTCAGGTGATGATAGACCCTTTGGAGACATTMGTGAGTAATGTCTGGCCAAAACCTTGACAACAGTTTAGGGCAAGTCTGTCTTGTGCTTTTTGATGTTACATTTTGTCAACAATAGGTGTACTACTGGCAAAGGAGAGTAAAGAAACAAAACATTATTCCACTCTTCCATTGTTTTGAGTTAGTTAGGGTAGTCCATTTTCCTTTTGTATACAGACTTAACTGTCAGATTTTTTATGTATCCTATTTCTCGATTTCTGTTCCAGCATACACCCAGATCCCTTCCCACTCCCTGGTCCAGCAGCATAAGCAACATCAGTTTGTGATCCAGCAGACCCATGCTTCCCAGAGGACCCAGGGACAGCTGCTGCAGACTGCCTCCATCCAACCCCACCTGCAGACTCCCTCCCTGGTCCCCCAGTCCCCCAGCCAGGCAGGCCCTGTCCCTGTGCTACCCAAGCCTGCCTCTCACCACCAGCCCTCTACACCCAGCCAGCAGGCAACCATCTTCCACTCCACCATCAGCCCACATGCTCTCCACTCCAGCCTGAGCCAGACCAAAGCCCAGCCAGTGCAACTCACAGCCATCAACCTCCAGATACAACCAGCGCTCTCACAGGTGAGTACACAGCAGTAACAACAAGAAGTATGGAAATGAAAGAGGATCACTCTCACAATATACAATGAATCAGTAAACAAAATACTATATATCAGTAATTTCTAATCAATAGTCAAATATTATGTTTCACTAAACTCTTTCTCCCTTCTCTCTCTATTCTATTACGAACTCCCAGGCTTCCCGATTGGTCCAGGACCGTAAAGGACAGGAGAAGCCAAAGTCATTGGTGGTCAGGGATCTCTGCCCGACTCCCAGTGTAGAGCAGCAGCCCACCCCATTTACCCCCTCTGCCCCGTCTCCACCACAAGCCACCAAGCCAGCAGAGCAGCCCAAGACTGACCCAGTTATGCCCATCAGCCAACTACAAGGTAACAGGACTTTTGGTTTTAATAAGTTAACAAGTTTTTATTTCCCACTTTCTTCGTTATGTTGCCTAGAGGCAGGACTGTAACTAGGGGTCTATTGTTGTCATATCATATTTGCAACCAATTACAACCTTGGAGAACCAGACCAAAGATCAGTCGCTCTGCTATTTTCTGCTCTCCAGSTGTGGAGGCAGATCTGTTGTCTTACTATTTATTGTCAGCTGTGCTCGTCGTTTTGAGTCAGGGTGAATAATTTTGTCTGATTATCCCCAATGGGACCATTGAGGAGCAGTGAACACAGTGTTCCAGTCAAGGAAAGTTAAATGATAGATGTGTCAAATTATCATGGACAGGAAAATGTGTGTATCTATCCATCTATCTTTCACTCAAATGGAAAATAATCTGTGTTTTATGATGGTAGTCTTACACTCGCACACTAAGGCCCATTCAAAATGCTGAACATGCAGATTATATTAAGAGCTTTCATTTTTATTGCTACTTTTCTTGTAAAAATGAAAAATGTAAACCCACAAGGCTCCTTTTTTATGCTTGGGTGTGAATGCATAGTTGAGGTGCTCCACTTGTTCAAAATAAACATAGTTATCTTTGATGTCTAAAAATAGAGCGGTAGGCCTGCAAGACCACTGGCTGTCTGCTTGGACCAGATTGCAACACATTCAGAGCCTGCTGAGTGGTTGAACATAACCCAAAGTTACAGAATAGCCAACTGCTCCTGGTTTTAATGGAGTCCATGGTATTTATTGTGCATCTTTCGACAGACATACCAAGATATGTGCAGTATAGTATGTTGCCAAATAAAGAGAATTGGTTTGCAAGAATTGTCTGCTACATTGGGCCACAGGACCTACATTTGTATAAAGTGGTTCCTGTATRCCAATAGTTACTCAGATAGATTTGTGACCTGTGAATTTTCAGGGCTAAGATTATAGATGTGAGAAGAACCAGAAATGTATGTGTCAACATGAGTGAAGTGTTTCTATTTTATTGTGTGGAAATTGAATAGTAAACTCAAGAAAAGAAAAAAAGAAACGTCCTCTCACTGTCAACTGCGTTTATTTTCAGCACACTTAACATGTGTAAATATTTGTATGAACATAACAAGATTCAACAACTGAGACATAAACTGAACAAGTTCCACAGACATGTGACTAACAGAAATTGAATAGTGTGTCCCTGAACAAAGAGGGGATCAAAATTAACAGTCAGTGTCTGGTGTGGCCACCAGCAGCATTAAGTACTGCAGTGCATCTCCTCATGGACTGCACCATATTTTTGCCAATTCTTGCTGTGAGATGTTACCCCACTCTTCCACCAGGCACCTGCAAGTTCCCGGACATTTCTGGGGGGAATGGCCCTAGCCCTCACCCTCCGATCCAACAGGTCCCAGACATGCTCAATGGATTGAGATCCGGGCTCTTCGCTGGCCATGGCAGAACACTGACATTCCTGTCTTGCAGGAAATTACACACAGAACGAGCAGTATGGCTGGTGGGTCATGTCAGGATGAGCCTGCAGGAAAGGTACCACATGAGGAGAGGATGTCTTCCCTGTAACGTACTGCGTTGAGATTGCTGCAATGACAACAAGCTCAGTCCGATGATGCTGTGACACACCGCCCCAGACCATGACGGACCCTCCACCTCCAAATCGATCCCACTCCAGAGTACAGGCCTCGTGTAACCTCATTCCTTCGACGATAAATGCGAATCCGACCATCACGCCTGGTGAGACAAAACCGCGACTCGTCAGTGAAGAGCACTTTTTGCCAGTCCTGTCTGGTCCAGTGACGCTGGGTTTGTGCCCATAGGCGACGTTGTTGCCGGTGATGTCTAGTGAGGACCTCCTTACAACAGGCCTACAAGCCCTCAGTCCAGCCTCTCTCGACCTATTGCGGACAGTCTGAGCACTGATGGAGGGATTGTGCGTTCCTGGTGTAACTCGGGCAGTTGTTGTTGCCATCCTGTACCTGTCCCGCAGGTGTGATGTTCGGATGTACCAATCCTGTGCAGGTGTTGTTACACGTGGTCTGCCACTGCGAGGACGATCAGCTGTCCMTCCTGTCTCCCTGTAGCGCTGTCTTAGGCATCTCACAGTACAGACATTGAAATGTATTTCCCTGGCCACATCTGCAGTCCTCATGCATCCTTGCAGGATGCCTAAGRSACCTTCACACAGATGAGCAGGGACCCTGGGCATCTTTCTTTTGGTGTTTTTTTTAGAGTCCGTAGAAAGGCCTCTTTAGTGTACTAAGTTCTCAGAACTGTGACCTTAATTGCCTGTAAGCTGTTAGTCTTAACGACCATTCCACAGCTGCATGTTCATTAATTGTTTATGGTTCATTGAACAAGCATGGGAAACCGTGTTTAAACCCTTTACAATTACGATCTGTGAAATTATTTGGATTTTTACAAATTATCTCTGAAAGACAGGGTCCTGAAAAGGGGACGTTTCTTTTCTTTTTGCTGAGTATATATGAGCAGAGTACCTGTTTATGGAGAGAGAAAAAAGGGCGCTACCTTATTCAAGTATTTCATTCTTCAGCTCTGCCTGCCTCTCACAATTGGAGCAGGGCTGGGTCGAGCGAGCGTCTCAGCTCTGTCTTGCCTGCTTTGTACAGTTGACTGAATTCTCGCTTTCAAGGAGAGAGGCAGGCGACAGCGCGTTTTTGTATTGAATCGGATAAAGGCGCAAGTGAAGCGGGCAGGAATACGTTTGGTGAGCGAGTTCTTGTTATTTYACCTTTGAAATGGGACAGTTGTTAAACTTTTGCAGTACTTTWAAAATGTTTATCATTGTTGCAATTAGCCACCGAATCGTCTGCTGTTTTCATGCATAGCTAGCTACTAACGTTACTCGTTTACGGTAGCCATACGTGTTTTTGCTTTGGAAATTACAAACTAGTGATCTACCCGTCAAAAATKAGCGATGTTTTGGACTCGAATTACTTTTGACAGCCGTTTGTTTTATCTTCATATTTTGATATCGTGATCAATTTACATTAGTAACTATAATACGCGTCTAKTGAGTGACATTACAAACGCTTGATATTCGAAGTGGACCCCTTTGCACATGATTTGGCAGGTGGATGATAGATACAGTATATGATGCAAATTTGCTTGAGTACTTAAACGACTGTACAGCAGAGAACGTTAACTACATACTCTWAATAAATATTTTAGCATAATTTAAAGTGAAATTAATCAAATGAATCTATTCTAAAACATTGTGTACACATTTTGGCCACATAATTGAAAGTGATGCAATGTGTTAACTACTGCTTTGTTTTGTCATTGGCAGGAGTCCCTACTACCAAGAGGTTGAATGCACCTGAGACACCACCCCCAGCCATGACATCAGGAAATGAGAACGAGGCACCCACTGTGATCGGCAGCACCCCCCAGAATGGAGAGAACAAGCCACCCCAGGCCATCGTCAAGCCCCAGGTCCTCACCCACGTCATTGAGGGCTTTGTCATCCAGGAGGGTGCTGAACCCTTCCCTGTAAGTGCCCTCCCATGGTACTCCTTAGCAGCTACCAAGTAAGCAACATGTCACCATTTCGAGTGCATTCCCACAGGGGCATGTCCCTATTAGCAATAAACACAAACAATCATACAACTGCACTTACCGTGCTAAGCAATGATAAAGGGCAATGCCTTTATATTGTTTAACTTAGTAATGAATTCTAGTAGCCTACTGTAGTTCCAAAGCAGTGTATACAGAGATGTCTGTGAAAGAAGGCGCACAAATGTTAAGACCACMTTCCAAGTGTTATCATTCTGAGCAAAATGTTGATACACACACTTAAGTGACTCTGTTGGTGCCTGTTTTACTTATCGATTAACCTTTCTAGGACACACGTTCTGCTAGCGGAACCCCTCGACAACATTCCGCTGAAAGGGCAGCGCGGGAAATTAAAAATTATTTTTTTTGAAATATTTAACTTTCACACATTAACACGTCCAATACAGCAAATGAAAGATAAACATCTTGTTAATCTACCCATCGTGTCCGATTTAAAAAAATAAAAATATAAATAAAAATGCTTTACAACGAAAACACAACATATGATTATGTTAGATCACCGCCAAGTCCAAAAAACACAGCCATTTTCCCAGCCAAAGATAGGAGTCACAAAAAGCAGAAATAGAGATAAAATTAATCACTAACCTTTGATGATCTTCATCAGATGACACTCATAGGACATCATGTTACACAATACGTGTATGTTTTGTTCGATAATGTGCATATTTATATCCAAAAATCTCAGTTTACATTGGCGCCATGTTCAGAAATGCCTCCAAAATATCAGGAGAAATTGCAGAGAGCCACATCAAATAACAGATACTCATCATAAACTTTGATGAAAGATACAGTGGGGAGAACAAGTATTTGATACACTRCAGGTTTTCCTACTTACAAAGCATGTAGAGGTCTGTCATTTTTATCATAGGTACACTTCAACTGTGAGACGGAATCTAAAACAAAAATCCAGAAAATCACATTGTAAGATTTTTAAGTAATTAATTTGCCTTTTATTGCATGACATAAGTATTTGATCACCTACCAACCAGTAAGAATTCCRGCTCTCACAGACCTGTTAATTTTTCTTTAAGAAGCCCTCCTGTTCTCCACTCATTACCTGTAGATCTGCACAAGGCTGGGATGGGCTACAGGACAATAGGCAAGCAGCTTGGTGAGAAGGTAACAACTGTTGACGCAATTATTAGAAAATGGAAGATGTTCAAGATGACGGTCAATCACCCTCGGTCTGGGGCTCCATGCAAGATCTCACCTCGTGGGGCATCAATGATCATGAGGAAGGTGAGGGATCAGCCCAGAACTACAGGGCAGGACCTGGTCAATGACCTGAAGAGAGCTGGGACCACGGTCTCAAAGAACCATTAGTAACACACTACGCCGTCATTGGATTAAAATCCTGTGCGCACGCAAGGTCCACCTGCTCAAGCCAGCGCATGTCCAGGCCCGTCTGAAGTTTGCCAATACCATCTGGATGATCCAGAGGAGGAATGGGAGAAGGTCATGTGGTCTGATGAGACAAAAATAGAGCTTTTTGGTCTAAACTCCACTCGCCGTGTTTGGAAGAAGAAGGATGAGTACAACCCCAAGAATACCATCCCAACCGTGAAGCATGGAGGTGGAAACATCATTCTTTGCGGATGCTTTTCTGCAAAGGGGACAGGACGACTGCACCGTATTGAGGGGAGGATGGATGGGCCATGTATCGCGAGCTCTTGGCCAACAACCTCCTTCCATCAGTAAGAGCATTGAAGATGGTCATGGCTGGGTCTTCCAGCATGACAACGACCCGAAACACACAGCCAGGGCAACTAAGGAGTGGCTTCGTAAGAAGCATCTCAAGGTCTGGAGTGGCCTAGCCAGTCTCCAGACCTGAAACCCAATAGAAAATCTTTGGAGGGAGCTGAAAGTCCGTATTGCCCAGCGACAGCCCCGAAACCTGAAGGATCTGGAGAAGGTCTGTATGGAGGAGTGGGCCAAAATCCCTGCTGCAGTGTGTGCAAACCTGGTCAAGAACTACAGGAAACCTTATGATCTCTGTAATTGCAAACAAAGGTTTTCTGTACCAAATATTAAGTTCTGCTTTTTGATGTATCAAATACTTATGTCATGCAATAAAATGCAAATTAATTACTTAAAAATCTACAATTGATTTTCTGGATTTTTGTTTTAGATTCCGTCTAATAAAAATTACAGACCGCTACATGCTTTGTAAGTAGGAAACACTGCCGATTTTGCAGGTTATCAAATACTTGTTCTCCCCACTGTACATGTTTTRCATAGAATTAAAGATACACTTGTTCTTAATGCAACCGCTGTGTCAGATTTCAAAAAAACTTTACGGAAAAAGCAATCACAGTAGAAGCATTTCAATAGGCGTTGAGTTGAAAATCGACCAGCCTCAGAATTTCCACTTCCTGTTTGKKTKTTTTTCTCAGGTTTTTGCCTGCCATATGAGTTCTGTTATACTCACAGATATCATTCAAACAGTTTTAGAAACTTCAGAGTGTTTTCTATCCAATAATAATATGCATATATTAGCATGTGGGACAGACTAGGAGGCAGTTCACTCTGGGCACGCTATTCATCCAAAGTGAAAATGCTGCCCCCTATCCCTAAAAAGTTAAAGACGGCATCCTAGTGGATGTTTGCTGCACATGTCTAAGTCTTTTCTCAGGCTTTATTATAGCTTATGGACACTGCATGGTAAGTTTGCCATTGTATTGCTGTCATAGCTTGGAAAGAGTAGCATTCATGTGTCACACTCTGTCTTAACCAGATTGAGCGGTTGCCTGTAATGATGGACAGCCCAAAGAAGCTGCATGAGCAGCTCTCYTCTGACCCAGACAAGACCCCTGTTAGTAACCCCACCAACACCACAGACTCTGAGACAGAGGAGCTGACCCCTCAAGGTAATAGAGGTCATGGCTGGAGTGATTAAAGCCATGCTATTTGACTATAAACCCCATAATGGACTTTCTAAATACTAACAATTCAGATGTAAGAGATGTTGTTGATCTACTATTTTGATTTGCACACAGAATTAAAAGACCAAGAGGTTTCAGATGCCCCCAAACTGAGATGTGAATTCTGTGGCTGGGTGGACTTTGCCTACAAATTCAAGGGGTCAAAACGGTTCTGTTCCATGGTGTGTGCGAAAAGGTAAGTCGCATTTGATGGGCCATTTCTATGCTTTGACTGGGTTATATCCCTTAGTGTCAGAGCTTCTCAGTAGTGTTGTCTTGGGATGGTAGTTGCCATAACAGCTATTATCGTTGTTGTGGAATAGGTATAATGTTGGGTGCACTAAGCGGATAGGCCTCTTCCGTCCAGAGAGGAGCAAAGCATCCAACCGCTGGCGCAGAAGGTCACACAACAGCTGCCGCCAGAGTGTCGAACCTAAGAAGCAGGTAGGATCCTCTCCTACTTCTCCACTGACAGGACAGCTCTCCTGTGAATTAACATGCTCCCCTCAGTGACACCAGGGCTGACTCATGGGTTTTATGTTTCAGAAGCTTTCCCCTAAACCTCAGCAGACTCAGGGAGGTTCAGTGTCCTCCCCGCTCCCCTCCCAACCCAGCCAGGAGGAGTCCAGCCCCTGCTCAGACATGTCTAGCTATGAGGAGCCTCCGTCACCCCTGTCAGGAGCCAGCTCAGGTCCCCCAGCACCCCAGGCGTTGTCACACCAGGCAGGGAGAGGCTCAGACMAAGAGGCCCCCCGAGGCAGAGAGCTGCCACTCCTCACTCAGCACTTCCTGCCCAACGACCCCACCAAGTGGAATGTAGAAGAAGTCTATGAGTTTATCCACTCCCTTCCAGGTCAGTCTCATACAAACACTACATGACCAAATGTATTTGGACACCTGCTCATGGAACATCTCATTCTAAAATCATGGGCATTAATATGGAGTTGGACCCCCCCCCGCCTTTTGCTGCTATGACAGCCTTCACTCTTCTGGGAAGGCTTTCCACTAGATACTGGTACATTGCTGCGAGGACTAGTGAGCCATGAGCATTAATGAGGTTGGGCACTGATGTTGGGCAATTAGGCTTGCAGTCAGCTTTCCAATTCATCCCAAAGGTGTTCAATGGGGTTGAGGTCAGGGCTCTGTGCAGGCCAGTCAAGTTCTTCCACACCTATCTCGACCAACCATTTCTGTATGGATCTTTATTTGTGCACGGAGGCATTGTCATGCTGAAACAGGAAAGGGCATTCCCCRAACTGTTGCCACAAAGTTGAAGCACAGAATCATCTAGAATGTCATTGTATGCTGAAGCGTTATTTCATGTCACTGGAACTAAGGGGCCTAGCCAGAAACATGAAAAACAGCCCTAAGCCATTACTCCTCCTCCACCAAACTTTACAGTTGACACTATGCATTGGTGCAGGTAGCGTTCTCCTGGCATCCGCCTAACCCAGATTCGTCCGTCGGACTGCCAGATGGTGAAGCATGATTCATCACTCCATAGGACGTGTTTCCCCTTCTCCAGTCCAGTGGTGGCGAGCGTTACATTACTCCAGCTGACGCTTGGMATTGCGCATGGTGATCTTATGCTTGTGTGCTGCTAATTTTTGTCTTGTGGAAACCCATTTCATGAAACTCCCGATGAACAGTTCTTGTGCTGACGTTGCTTTCAGAGGCCGTTTGAAACTCTGTAGTGAGTGTTGCTACGTGCTTCATCACTCGGCGGTCCCATTCTGTGAGCTTATGTGGCCTACCACTTTGTGGCTGAGCTGTTGTTGCTTCAAGACGTTTCTACTTTACAATATCAACACTTACAGTTGACCGTGCGGCTCTAGCAGGGCAGAAATTTTATAAACTGTCTTGTTGGAAAGGTGGCATCCTATAACTGTGCCATGTTGCAAGTCATTGATGTCTTCAGTAAGGCGAATTGTCTATGGCAGTGGTTCTCAATCCTGGTCCTGGGGATCCAAAGGGGTGCACATTTTTGTTTTTGCGCTMGCACTACACACCTGACTCAAGTCATCAAAGTATTTTGATGAGTCTATCATTTGAATCAGCTGTGTAGTGCTAAAAAAACATACTACGTATGTTATGCCTGAAGCAAAAACAAAAATGTGCAGCCTTTGGGTCCACAGGGCCAGGATTAAGAACCAGTGGTCTATGGAGATTGCATGGCTGTGTACTCGATTTTATACACCTGTCAGCAATGGGTGTGGCTGAAATAGCCGAATCCACTAATTTGAAAGGGTGTCTACACACACGTGTGTATGTATATATGTGTGTGTATATATGTGTGTGTGTGTATATATATATATATATATATATATATATATATATATATATTAGTGCATTTAGTTAGGCCTACACCATAACTACATTCTTCTGAAGTATGTTGTAGTAGTGATAGTATACTTATTTCTGCTCTGGGGATGAATAAAGTCTATTAATTCGTCAGTGGATTGTCTAATGTAGACAGTGTTCATGAATTGTCTTTGAAATTAGATAGTTAAATTATTAGTCACATGCGTAGGTGTAGACCTCACAGTAAAATGCTTATTTACAAGCCCCTAACCAACAATGCAGTTTAAMAATATATGAATAAGAAATAAAAGTAACAAGTAATTAAAGAGCAGCAGTAAAATAACAATAACGAGACTCTATACCGGGGGGTACCAGTACAGAGTCAATGTGCGGGGGCACCGGTTCGTCGAGGTAATATGTGCATGTAGGTAGAGTTATTAGTGACTATGCATAGATAACACAGAATAGCAGCATTATTTAACTGGTTCACTGTGGCTTGTTGTTCCTAGGCTGCCAGGAGATAGCAGATGAGTTCCGCTCGCAGGAGATAGATGGGCAGGCCATGCTCCTACTSAAAGAGGACCACCTTATGAGTGCCATGAATATTAAACTGGGACCTGCACTTAAGATCTACGCACACATCAACATGCTCAAAGACTCTTAGCCATGATGGGTCGATATAGTGCTGGTTTGTTGTATGTTTTTGTATGTCTGTGTATGGTGTGCGAATGAGTGCATATGTCTGTGTTTGGTGGGAAGGAGTCACACTCTGGGACAAGACAAAACATGTCGCTATCGCACTGATGACTACCTGACCTCTGCACTACCATCTTTCATCCCACCTTTGGATTGGCTACTTCACGGTACGTTTAGCCATGGCCTGCAAACAGACAACTGATCATCATCCCTTTGGCTGTCAAAAAGAATAGTTTACAATAAATTTAATGGACTGACTGCCTTAGAATAATGGCACTAATAGTGCTAAAAGCACTGCAAGGATACATTTGAGTCTGTTTGAAAAGAGAGATGTGGGTATATCTGAAATACTTTCTCCTGAGATATAATTGTGAATTTAATTATCATTGACTGCATATGTAGTATGTTTCTTTTGGTGCTGATCTGATGTTATTGACAGCCATACATGTACTTTGTGTGTCCTGGGACAAATGAAAGCCGTCGCCAGTCTGAGTCTTATCCAACAGATGCTAAGCTCTATTTCATAATGATCACCAACTATACACATACATACACTGCATGGCCTTTGACTTTGCTCAGAGCAGTTTACGCTATGCTTTGAGACATTGATTTTGGTTTGTGATATTGATTTTGGTTTCATGTACAAAATCGTTATTTCCCTGTACATTATACTGGTTTAGAAGACACACAACCTTTTTTCAAAATGTGATTTACCAAGACATGCCATACCTTATTTATTTCTGGGTCAGATTTCACRTCCTGTGAGATCTTCTATGACAGTATGTGTCAACCCTACAATCTATGGGTTGACCCTAGTGGCGAAAAGACCACTAGAAACTCACTGTCGAAATTCACCATCATACCTCTTACTCCACTAGCACTTAAAATTATTGGTTATATTCTCTTTAGTTTTAATTAATACAACCAAAATGACTTGATTGGGTCTGAAATTCATAAGTTAGGTTTGTTTTGAGTTGTTGAGCTATTTCGCTCCTGAGAAAGACTTAGTTCTGTGTGAGTCTAAAGCTGCCTGTATTTTCCTTTAAATTATCCATAATTGTTATATGAAAATCAAGTATTTAGAAATATGCAAACATGTAAATATCATGGCTCGAGGGAAGTGTCTTTTTTAGTGTTTTTATAAAAATCTTGTTTACTTGTGCTTGTCATGTAATGAATGGTCAATTGTGTTTMATGTTTTGTTTGAGAATACTTTGTCAAATGCCTGTATTTATCAAATAACTGATTTTGTTACGCAACATTTTTCAATGATAAATAATCTGAAACAAGTTATTTGTCTTTTTGTGTAAAMATCTATATGTTCTAGAGTTTGATATTATGGCAAGTTCAGTACAATAGCAAGATCTTTTCTGAATTGCAGTTCTTTACGGAACTCTGAAAGATCCTTTGTCCTTCCTGTATCTTAACATGAGTATGTATTACATTAGTTAAGTGTACATTGTAACATATACTGAAGAATAATATAAAAGCAACAATTTAAAAGATTTTACTGAGTTACAGTTCATATAAGGAAATCAGTTAATTGAAAAATTCATTAGGACCTAATCTATGGATTTCACATGACTGGTAATACAGATATGCATCTGTTGGTCACATAACTYTTTTTWAAAGATAGGGGAGTGCATCAGAAAAACAGTCAGTATCTGGTGTGACTGCCATTTGCCTCATGCAGCGCGACATCTCATTCGCRGAGTTCATCAAGCTGTTTATTGTGGCCTGTGGARTKTTGTCCCACTTCWCTTCAATGGCTGTACGAAGTTACTGAATATTGACGGGAACTGGAACACCCTGTTGTACACGTTGATCCAGAGCATCCCAAACATGCTCAATGGGTGACATGTCTGGTGAGTATGCAGGCCAGGGAAGAACTGGTAMATTTTCAGCTTCCAGGAATTGGGTACAGAACCTTGCGACATGGCGCAGTGCATTGTCATGTTCAAACATGAGGTGATGGAGGYGGATGAATGGCACAACAATGGGCCTCAAGATCTCATCACGGTATCGCTGTGCGTTCAAATTGACGTTGATAAAAAAGCAATTGTGTTCGAATTCTAGTTTATGGCTCCTGCCCATACCATAACCCCACCACCACCATTGGGCACTGTTGAGAGCAAACCGCTTGCCCACGATGCCATACACCTGATCTGCAGTTGGGAGGCCGGTTGGGCGTACTGCCAAATTCTCTAAAACGAGTTTGCTTATGTTAAAGAAATGAACGTTCAATTCTCTGGCAACAGCTCTGGTGGACATTCCTGCAGTCATCATGTGGCCTTTTATTGTCCCTAGCACAAGGTGCACCTGTTTAATGATCATGCTGTTTAATCAGCTTCTTGATATGCCATACCTGTTTTGGTTAGGGATTATTGTCTTATTTCACTGTAGAGCCTCCGGCTCTGCTCAAAATGCCTCAGCTAACCTTCTTGTCCCACCTCCCACTCATGTGGTGACCTCACCTGGTTTAATTGATGTCTCTAGAGACAATACCTCTCATCGTCAYTCAATGCCTAGGTTTACCTCAACTGTGTTCACATCCTACCTTACCTTTGTACATTATGCATTGAATCTATTCTACCGCTCCCAGAAACCTGCTCCTTTTACTCTGTTCCGAACGTACTAGAYGACCAGTTCTTATAGCCCTTAGCCGTACCCTTATCCTACTCCTCCTCTGGTGATGTAGAGGTTAATCCAGGCCCTGCGGTGCCTTGCTCCACTCCCATTACCCCAGGCCCTMTCATTTGTTGACTTCTGTAACTGTAAAAGCCTTGGTTTCATGCATGTTAACATTAGAAGCCTCCTCCCTATGTTTATTTTATTCACTGCTTTAGCACACTCTGCCAACCCGGATGTCCTAGCTGTGTCTGAATCCTGGTTTAGGAAGTCCACCAAAAACCCTGAAATTTCCATCCCTAACTATAATATTTTCTGACAAGATAGAAGTGCCAAAATGGGTGGAGTTGCAATCTACTGCAGAGATACTGCAGAGTTGCAATCTACTGCTTGCTGTTTGGGGTTTTAGGCTGGGTTTCTGCACAGCACTTTGAGATAACAGCTGATGTAAGAAGGGCTATATAAATAMATTTGATTTTGATTTGAGATAGCCTGCAGAGTTCTGTCATACTATCCAGGTCTGTGCCCAAACAATTTGAGCTTCTACTTTTAAAAATCCACCTTTCCAGAAACAAGTCTCTCACCATTGCCGCTTGCTATAGACCACCTTCTGCCCCCAGCTGTGCCTTGGACACCATATGTGAATTGATCGCCCCCCCCATTCTATCTTAAGAGCTTGTGCTGCTAGGTGACCTAAACTGGGACATGCTTAAAGCCCCGGCCATCCTACAATCTAARCTTGATGCCCTCAATCTCACACAAATTATCAATGAACCTACCAGGTACAACCCCAAATCCGTAAACACAGGCACCCTCTTAGATATCATACTAACCAACCTACCCTCCAAATACACCACTGCGGTCTTCAACCAGGATCTCAGCGATCACTGCCGCATTGCTTGCGTCCATAATGGGACTGCGGTCAAACGAACACCCCTCATCACTGTCAAACGCTCCCTAAAACACTTCAGCGAGCAGGCCTTTCCAATCGACCTGGCCCGGGTATCCTGGAAGGGCATTGACCTCATTCCGTCAGTAGAAGATGCCTGGTTATTCTTTAGAAGTGCTTTCCTCATCTTAAATAAGCATGCCCCATTCAGAAAATTTAGAACCAGGAACAGATATAGCCCGTGGTTCACTMCAGACCTGACTGCACTTGACCAGCACRACAACATCCTGTGATGTACGGCATTAGCATCAAAYATCCCCCGCGATATGCAACTTTTCAGGGAAGTTAGGAACCAATATACACAGGCAGTTAGGAAAGCAACGGCTAGCTTTTTCAAACAGAAATTTGCATCCTGCAGCACAAACTCCAAAAAGTTCTGGGACACGGTAAAKTCCATGGAGAACAAGAGCACCTCCCAGCTGCCCACTGCACTGAGGCTAGGAAACACTGTCACCACCAATAAATCCACAAKAAATGAGAATTTAAATAAGCATTTTTCTACGGCTGGACTTGCTTTCCACCTGGCTACCCCTACCCCGGTCAACAGCCCTGCACCCCCCACAGCAACTTTCCCAAGCCTCCCCCATTTCTCCTTCACCCAAATTCAGATAGCTCAAGTTCTGAAAGAGCTCCGAAATCTGGACCCCTACAAATCAGCTGGGCTAGACAATCTGGACCCTCTCTTTCTAAAATGATCAGCCGAAATTGTTGCAACTCCTATTACTAGCCTGTTCAACCTCTCTTTCGTATCGTCTGTTCAACCTCTCTTTCGTACCCCCTTCTTCAAAGGGGGAGACACTCTAAACCTAAACTGCTACAGACCTATATCTATCCTACCCTGTCTTTCTAAGGTCTTCGAAAGCCAAGTTAACAAACAGATTACCGACCATTTCGAATCCCACTATACTTTCTCCGCAATCTGGTTTCCGCGCTGGTCATGGTTGCCCGTCAGCCACGCTCAAGGTCCTAAACGATATCATAACCGCCATCGATAAGAGACAATACTGTGCAGCTGTATTCATCGACCTGGCCAAGGCTTTCGACTCTGTCAATCATCACATTCTTATCGGCAGACTCAACAGCCTTGGTTTCTCAAATGACTGCCTTGCCTGGCTCACATTTACATTTACATTTACATTTACATTACATTTACATTTACATACATTTACATTTACATTTACATACATTTACATTTAATTGGCTCACCAATTACTTCTCAGGCAGAGTTCAGTGTGTCAAATCGGAGAACCTGTTGTCTGGACATCTGGCAGCCACAGGGTTCAATTCTCGGGCCGACTCTTTTCTCTGTATACATATATCAATGATGTCACTCTTGCTTCTGGTGATTCTCTGATCCACCTCTACGCAGACGACACCATTCTGTATACCTCTGGCCCTTCTTTGGACACTGTGTTAACTAACCTCCAGACGAGCTTCAATGCCATACAACTCTCCTTCCGTGGCCTCCAACTGCTCTTAAATGCAAGTAAAGCTAAATGCATGCTCTTCAACCGATCGGTGCCCACACCTGCCCGCCCGTCCAGCATCACTACTCTGGACAGTTCTGAATATGTGGACAACTACAAATACCTAGGTGTCTGGTTAGACTGTAAACTCTCCTTCCAGACTCACATTAAGCATCTCCAATTCAAAATGAAATCTAGAATTGGCTTCCTATTTCGCAACAACGCATCCTTCACTCATGCTGCCAAACATACCCTCGTAAAACTGACTATCCTGCCGATCCTTGACTTCGGCAATGTCATTTACAAAATAGCCTTCAACACACTACTCAGCAAATTGGATGCCCCATATACTACCCACCACTGCGACCTGTATGCTCTCGTTGGCTAGCCTCACTTCATATTCGTCGCCAAACCCACTGGCTCCAGGTCATCTATAAGTCTTTGCTAGGTAAAGCTCCGCCTTATCTCAGCTCACTGGTCACCATAGCAGCACCCACCCGTAGCACGCTCTCCAGCAGGTATATTTCAATGGTCACCCCCAAAGCCAATTCCTCTTTTGGCCGCCGTTCCTTCCAGTTCTCTGCTGCCAATGACTGGAACGAATTGAAAAATCACTGAAGCTGGAGCACCAGCTGTCAGAGCAGCTCACAGATCATTGCACCTGTACATAGCCCATCTGTAAATAGCCCATCCAACTACCTCACCCCCATACTGTTATTTATTTTTTTGTTCCTTTGCACACTAGTATCTCTACTTGCACATTCATCTTCTGCACATCTATCACTCCAGTGTTTAATTGCAAAAAAAAAAAATGTTGCCACTATGGCCTATTCATTGCCTTACCTCCCATATCTTACGTCATTTGCACACACTGTATATAGACTTTTTTCTCTAGTGTGTTATTGACTGTACATTTGTTTATTCCATGTGTAACTCTGTGTTGTTGTTTGTGTCGCACTGCTTTGCTTTATCTTGACCAGATAAAGCAAAGCAGTGCTTGTTCTCAACTAGCCTACCTGGTTAAATAAAGGTAAAACAATTTTTAAATCGAAATACCTGTCAAGTGAATGGATTATCTTGGCAAAGGTGAAATGCTCACTAACAGGGATGTAAATAAATTTGTACACACATTTTGAGAAATAAGCTTTTTATGCATATGGAACTTTTCTGGGATATTTTATTTCAGCTCATGAAAYATTGGACCAACACTGCGTGTTGCGTTAATCTTTTTGTTAAGTGTTATAACTGGATTATTTTGTCACACGTATCCTGTCCTCTAGTGGTGCTTAGAGGGTGGTGCTTGTACAACAGTTGAAGAATAGTTCAGTCAATGTCAAGTGGGTTTGAATCGAATAGGTTGGGGAATTGAATAGTTGGTCGAGTGGGTGCTCAATCACGTCAAGTGCGTGTTTAATTGCAAAGTCTCTCTTTCAATCATGTATACAATTGAATAGGATGTGTGACAGACAAATTATTTGGCACGACTTTTTTGTTGTTGTTTAGGAATGCAATATATGAACCTCAGGTTTMTAAAAAAGTAATGGGGGGGTAATAGTTCTTGAGATGACTTGATTCCTTTCTTACCACTAAAGAATGTATGACTCTGGCTTTGTTTTAGAGTAGGACTACCCATATGCCATTCACAGCAAGTTGCCATGGTACGTTCACACCTCTGGTATGCTTTCGTAACAAATTCAAAAAACGGACTAATATGGACATTTCCGTTGTTTTACGGTTTCTATCTATTTCACTTTAGAAATAACTGTGAAACTGCACGTGCTTACTTTATTGTTTATTAACTCGTAGCATTATACATAAAAGCTCCTACTTGTCAAAACATTGCAGTTGCATTGCAAGGACAATCTCCGGGCTGAACTAGAAAAATACGGCAGGACACGCCCCTCTGTTTTGATTCAACCATGGAGCAAACCATCTGTCTGTGTATTATATTGACTTGAAACCAGAACATAAACCGAAAGGGCACTTTTTATGTTAAATTCATAAACATATTTATATCTCATATCTAGAGCATATCATTTTGTAGTAGGCCTATGCCTACTACATATGGAAACTTCAGGCATAAAAAATATCCCAACCTTACGTAATGGTTTGGTCTGCTTTTAAACTTCAGAGAGCCGATCTTTAACTGTAGCGGACAGATGCTTCCCTGCTATATTCATGTACTACACAGTTGCATTTGATCGTGTGAATATAATTTAAAACTTCACACTGATTTRCAAACGTTGTCTGAAGACTCAACACAATTGCTGGTGAGTTTGGTTCTCTCTTTGATAGTTCAATAARCTAACCAAAATGCAGTCGGACTCTTTTTTCATACCCTGTTTTGTTGATGGTGAATATGTATTACCTGTATCGACAGACCAAATCATATTATGAGACCATGATTACTTTATTTTCATGGTCCAGGCATGCAGAATGCAAACCCAATAGAGGAGGTGGGAGGCGACACACCCTGTGATGTGCCCTGTCTCCAGAAACTTGACTCCCCAACAGGTAACAGGCACTCCTCATGATCAGCTATTGGTATGGATTCATATTTTTAATTATGTGATTTTGTTGGTATTCGGTGTGTAATAAAGGTATTTTACTTATCTCTCCCTCCTCTCTCTGTGTGCGTGCGTGTCTGTCTGTGTGTGTGTCTGTGTGTGTCTGTCTTCATCTTCCAGGGAGCCCTCCCAAACAAGCCTCTCTCGCAGATATGATGGAGTTTGAGAATTGTGTTTCCAATCTCAGCCTTGCACATGAGATAGTGATGAACAGAGACTTCAGCTTCAGACAGAACAGCCCACCCAAAGACAGGCAAGACTAGCTATGAAACACACACACCATTTCTGTGTAATGATAGTCAATAATCACTGTATGATCATAATTTCAGTCACTTTAAAGTCACAGATTTTTAATAATGAWTTATTTTTTAGCTTGGAAGGAAGAATATCTGACATAGTTCACAGTGCTTTCTGGGACTGTCTTCGTGAGCAGCTTTCATGCAGCCCYCCAGACTATGTCCATGCTGTCATTCTGCTACAAGAGGTGAAAACTGTGAGTATGGTCATGTACCTTTACTAGCTCACTCCTTCCCCCAGTTTCTCAGCATAGTATAGCAAACAATAAAGGCTAAGTGACCCACTGTGTGGTTGTCCCCTGTGTGGTCAGACCGTGCTGTCCCTGCTCCTGCCTGGCCACGTGCGTCTGAAGGCCCAGGTGGAGGAGGTTCTGGACCTGGAGCTGATCCAGCAGCAGGCAGATCATGGGGCCCTGGACCTGCAAAGATTGTCAGGCTACATCATCAATACCATGGCCTCCCTGTGTGCCCCTGTACGGGACCCAGAGATCAAGACACTACGGGATCTTTCGGACCCAGTGGAGCTCCTCAGGTGAGGGACATGCTCAATTAACTAATTTTATGGTATAAAAAAAAAAGTAATTATGTAGCATAATATCAGATATGAAAATGTAATKAAATTACCCTTGGAAAGACAAAATCTAAAATAAAAACTCTGGGAAGCTCCTTTGTAGACTATTCCACTACTCATTCATAGTTACTTTGGGTATGGTCCACACATGTCCAGTAATGAACCAAGGCCTACATTTTGTTAATGCTAAGAAATATGATCCTTTCCTGACTAACAGGGAGATCTTCAGAGTCCTTGGCCTGATGAAGACAGACATGGTCAACTTCACCGTACAGAGCCTCAGACCTAATCTTCTTCAGCAGGCGGTCCAATACGAGCGAGCCAAGTTCCAGGAGATCCTGGAGAAGCAGCCTGGTAAATGAGACAATGTTCTAAGAGAAAATCTACACAAATTTAGAGTTCTACCAATCTGACATGCTCCTAACATCCAGAAGGAAGAACTTGTGCTTCTACATCTGCATTGTCTGCTCTTTGGGGTTTCTGTATAAGCACTTTGTGACATCTGCTGATATAAAAAAGCTTTATAAATATATTTGATTGATTGATTGTTTGATTGAACTCGGTTGGATAATCCCTTTAATCACATTCACACTTTCCATCAAATAAATGTCAGGAATTTCAAAACGGATATTGTTTGTCTAATGRTGGCTTCCATATGTTTTTTTTGCTTTTCTAACCATCCTTCTCAAGAGTTCCTGGAYAAAACCACCGTTTGGCTTCAGGTGGCAGCACGAGAGGAGGCATTGGTCAGTGCCCAGTCTGACCTTGACACTGGGACTCCCAAGCCACGTGGTCCATTAAGTCCTACTGCCGTCCTGAACAGGGCTTACCTGCAACTGCTGAGCTGGGACCCCCATGACCAGAATTACCCTGAGGTAATCAAACGAGGACCCTGATTGGTTCTGTCTTCCCAGTGGCATAACAAGCATGTAGACGGTTCAAAGCAAATTGTATTAGTCACATGCGCCAAATACAACAGGTGTAAACCTTACAGTGAAATGCTTACTTACAAGCCCCTAACCAACAGTGCAGTTTAAAAAAAAATACGGATAAGAATAAGAGATAAAAGTAACAAGTAATTAAAGAACAGCAGTAAAAAATAACAATATATACAGGTGGGTGCTGGTACAGAGTCAATGTGCAGGGAAACCGGTTAGTTGAGGTAGTATGTACATATAGGTAGAGTGAATTAAAGTGTCACTGCATAGATGACAACAGAGAGTGGTGGTGGGGGGGAGGGTCAACACGAGTAGTCTGGGTAGCCATTTGACTAGATGTTCAGGAGTCTTATGGCTTGGGGAAGAAGCTGTTTAGAAGCCTCTTGGACCTAGACTTGGCGCTCCGGTACCGCTTGCCATGTGGTAGCAAAGAGAACAGTCTATGACTAGGGTGGCTGGAGTCTTTGACAATTTTTAGGGCCTTCCTCTGAAACCGTCTGGTATAGAGGTCCTGGATGGCAGGAAGCTTGGCCCCAGTGATGTACTGGGCCGTTCGCACTACCCTCTGTAGTGCCTTGCGGTCGGAGGCTGAGCAGTTGCCATACCAAGCAGTGATGCAACCAGTCAGGATGCTCTCGATGGTGCAKCTGTAGAACCTTTTGAGGATCTGAGGATCCATGCCAAATCTTTTCAGTCTCTTGAGGGGGAATAGGTTTTGTCGTGCACGCTTCACAACTGTCTTGGTGTGCTTGGACCATGTTAGTTTGTTGGTGATGTGGACACCAAGGAMCTTGAAGCTCTCAACCTGCTCCACTGCAGCTCCATCAATGAGAATGGGGGCGTGCTCGGTTCTCTTTTTCCTGGAGTCCACAATCATCTCCTTTGTCTTGATCAYGTTGAGAGAGAGGTTGTTGTCCTGGCACCACACAGCCAGGTCTCTGACCTCCTCCCTGTAGGCTGTCTCGATGTTGTCGGTGATCAGGCCTAACAGTGTTGTGTCATTTGAAAATGTAATGATGGTGTTGGAGTCGTGCCTGGCCGTGCAGTCATAAGTGAACAGGGAGTACAGGAGGGGCTGAGCACACACCCCGAAGGGGCCCCTGTGTCGAGGGTCAGCGTGGCGGATGTGTTGTTACCTTTTTATTTCCTTTTTTTTACATTTCACCTTTTTTTTAACGAGGTAGGCCAGTTGAGAGCAAGTTCCCATTTACAACTGCGACCTGGCCAAGATAAAAGCAAATCTTACCACCTGGGGGCGGCCCGTCAGGAAGTCCAGGATCCAGTTGCAGAGGGAGGTGTTTAGTCCCAGTGTCTGCTTATTGATGAGCTTTGAGGGCACTATGGTGTTGAATGCTGAGCTGTAGTCAATGAATAGCATTYTCACATAGGTGTTCCTTTTGTCCAGGTGGGAAAGGGCAGTGTGGAGGGCAATAGAGATTGCATCATCTGTGGATCTGTTGGGGTGGTATGCAAATTGATGTGAGCCATGACCAGCCTTTCAAAGCACTTCATGGCTACAGACTTAGTGTTCTTGGGCACAGGCTCTATGGTGGTCTGCTTAAAACATGTTGGTATTACAGACTCGGACAGGGAGAGGCTGAAAATGTCATTGAAGACACTTGCTAGTTGGTCAGCGCTCGCAGTACACGTCCTGGTAATCTGTCTGGCCCTGCTGCCTTGTGAATGTTGACCTGTCTGAAGATCTTACTCACAATGGCTGCGGAGAGCGTGATCACACAGTCTTCTGGTACAGCTGATGCTCTCATGCATGTTTCAGTGTTATTTGCCTCGAAGCGAGCATTGAAGTAGTTTAGCTCGTCTGGTAGGCTCGTGTCACTGGGCAGCTCTCGGCTGTGCTTCCCTTTGTAGTCTGAAATGGTTTGCAARCCCAGCCACATCCGACGAGCGTCAGAGCCGGTGTAGTACGACTCGATCTTAGTCCTGTATTGACGCTTTGCCTGTTTGATARTCGTTTAGTGGAGAATATAATTCAGGAAGAAGGTAGTTGAAGCCATTTTCAACAAGGAAATTACATCAGGGAATTATCAATGAATGGATGAATCACCTATTGCTCCAATAAATTAATAGATTGAGATTACATAATAATAATTCCCTGTGGTTTCACCCCCACATAATCTACTCACCCCCACTTATCTACTGGAAAACATTTTATAGTAGCTTATGTCCAAATTTCTCCTCTCCCTCCACAGACAGTTCTGATGGACAGAGCCCGCATAGATGCACTGGGGCAGAGGCTGAGTCTGCTGGTTCTTGAGGCATCAGTTCTGCTGTTGACTAGCACACAGTGTGGGGCCGCTGTTTTCTCTCTGCAGGGGTTTGTAGGTAAACTCAAGCAGACCATCACTGCCCTACTGGAGGGCAGTCACAACAGGTAAGAGATGGGGGGGGGAGGGTTTACTGTCTGTCTCGGGGCACAGGTAATGTATAACAGAAAAAAAGTAAGTTGACAAAAGAGCCCAGCTGCCACACTTCAAATGTCTGCAACAAACCCTGGCTTCTTCAGGCTCAAAATATAGCTCAAATTAACAAGGTGATAAACATTTAAAAYAAAAATGTTTATACATGATTTCATGAAGCTATTCATGTTCTATTCTAAAGTACAATCAAATGTATTATTGAGAGTTCAATAAATCCTTATCCTGCTGTTGTTCTGAATGGATGTTTGACACCAGTCTCTCTGGTACGTTCAGGGACTTTGACCTGCAGGGGGCGTTGCTGGGGCTGAGGGAGCAGGTGCTGGTGCAGGTGAAGGAGGCTCTGATCACCCAGGAAGGACCAGCGCTGCCTCAGGACAGTGAAGACGTGCTTAAGGGACAGATCTCAGACCTGGCCAAGGACAACAACCCCATCCGCACTCTCATAGGTCAGTCACCACCAGTGAGGGGCAACCCAAACCTGACCTCCCAAGTTCAGCATTCCAGAGTAACTAGTTGCATGAGTTCCATGTTAATCCTGAGATATGTGGAGGTCAATTTAACCATTACTGATACAATTATGAGTCCGATACAATTGTACAGTTTAGCAAGGTATGTTCTGTGTCTGCAAAGGTTCTTGTAAGAATCCTGAGATATGTGGAGGTCAATTTAACCATTACTGATACAATTATGAGTCCGATACAATTGTACAGTTTAGCAAGGTATGTTCTGTGTCTGCAAAGGTTCTTGTAAGTAAGATGGGCAGTGCAGCAGGCTGATTTCTCTCTTTTTGCATACCACACATGTTGTAGGAGAAAGAGTGCAGGGCTACCTCCAGGCCATGCTAGAGGGAAGCMCCACTAAAAAGAGTCCGTCCATGCCCCCTGCCCTGAGGCTGCTGAGTGCTGAGGTGGCAGAGCTGGGAATGGCCTTAGGGCGAATGGTCCATTTCAACCGCTCAGTTTTCGGCCCCTTCTACGCCCCCATCCTAAGGAAGATGCTGTTTCCATCGGGAGAGGCCGAGATGGGGGAGGACTCCCGCTAGTCCCCCCAACACCTCAGGTCGCCTGCATAAGCTGCCATTCAACATTTACACAATGTAGAGCAGGGTTCCCAAACTGGCGACCCGYGGGCCAAATATGGCACGCCAACAATATTATTTGGCTCCCCCAAAGACCCCCAAATTAAWTTTTTWTATTTTTTTWATTTAAAAAATGTATAAAAATCTCGGACCCGAGATGCAAAAACTCCCAAATGCAATGTCCCAAGAAGGAAGTTACCCTACTTAAATAATGCAAAAGTTAAGTTTTAACTTCATTCATGAGGAGAGAGAATGCAGGAGACAGTCAACTGATAAAGCTGGCAACGGACCATTTTGTGGTGCTGAAACTTAAAGCTGCAACCAGAGCACAATCAATAGGAGGTGAACAGCGCCTGGTGCTGAAAATATAGCTAACTTGTTATGCAAGTGTTGCACAGCGACAGATGGAGAAAACCTACACCAGTCGAGTAATTCATTTCAACAATAATCTTCATTTTATTTTGACTTTACAAACAAGAAGAAGGCTTAATTGTCTTCTGAGCCTAGGCCTACATAAAGCCTAGGCCTACATAAAGCCTAGGCCTACATAAAATAACAACTGGCTGTGGTATGCTATAAGGCTTAACAGTATCTTTCACAAGAAAAAAATATATGGCCTAATAGAAGTGGGATTTTTTTTTTTTTTACAAGGTCTCCTTACAATTCCAACTGGCCAAAAATGGAGCATCCTAGATAAAACAATAATTTAAAGAAAAAAAAGGTGAATGTCTATCAGCATAGCCTGCTTCTGTAACGACAGAACAAACAGATAATACTGTCAGCTTGAGACCTAAATATCCCTGGATAAGCACTCACAATAATGTTAGTATTTACTAAGTACAGTCATATAGGCCACTAAGTTACTCACTCAATGGGAAAAGTTGCATTCCCCCTCGATCTTSTGGATGTCACGTGAGATGGATGGGAGTTTGATGCGCAGGCAGTCAACGATTGACTTATGTGAAAGCCGGTTCCTGTCTTGAGTCTATATTGCGTTCATAGAGGAAAATGAGGACTCGCAGGTGTAAGTCGATCCGAACTTAGCGCATGAAATGCACGTTTCTTTATTGGGTGTATTTCTCTGAGCATGCCACCCAAAACGCACACAAGGACTCGGTACTCCTGAGCGCATCCCTGATTTGGCTCGATGTCTGTAATTCAATCAGCTCAGTTTGAATTGCRGCCTAATTTTTTTAATTTAAACTTTATTTAACTAGGCAAGTCAGTTAAGAACAAATTCTTATTTACAATGACGGCCTACCCAGTAGAGGTYGACCGATTATGATTTTTCAACGCCGATACCGATTAATCTGACTATTGTTTTGTTTTTTGTAGTAATGACAATTACAACAATACTGAATGACCACTTATTTTAACTTAATATAATACATCAATAAAATCAATTTAGCCTCAAATAAATAATGAAACATGTTCAATTTGGTTTAAATAATGCAAAAACAAAGTGTTGGAGAAGAAAGTAAAAGTGCAATATGTGCCATGTAAAAAAGTAATGTTTAAGTTCCTTGCTCAGAACAGAACATATGAGAACATATGAAAGCTGGTGGTTACTTTTAACATGAGTCTTCAATATCCAGGTAAGAAGTTTTAGGTTGTAGTTAGTTATCATCAATCAATCAATTTTATTTTATATAGCCTTCGTACATCAGCTAATATCTCGAAGTTGCTGTACAGACACCCAGCCTAAAACCCCAAACAGCTAGTAATGCAGGGTGTAGAAGCACGGTGGCTAGGAAAAAACTCCCTAGAAAGGCCAAAACCTAGGAAGAAACCTAGAGAGAGAACCAGGCTAATGAGGGTGCCAGTCCTCTTCTGGCTGTGCGGGTGGAGTTTATAACAGAACTATGCCAAGATGTTCAAAAATGTTCATAAGTTGACAAGCATGGTCAAATAATAATCATGATAATTTTCAGTTGGCTTTTCATTAGCCGATCATCAAGAGTGAAAAACAAACAGGTCTGGGACAGGTAGCGGTTCCTAACCGCAGGCAGAACAGCTGAAACTGGAAATGCAGCAAAGGCCAGGGCGGACTGGGACGCAAGGAGTCACCACGGCGGCAGTCCCGACGCATGGTCTAGGGCCCAGGTCCTCCGAGAGAAAGAAAGAGGAGAAGGAGAAAATTAGAGAGAGCCAAGGATTTTCAAATTCATAAAATGACAAGCATGGTCAAATAATAATCAGGAATTAATCTCAGTTGGGCTTTTCATAGCGCATATTAAGAGATTGAAAACAGCAGGTCTGGGACAGGTAGGGTTCCATAACCGCAGGAGAACAGTTGAAACTGGAATAGCGCAAGGCCAGGCGGACTGGGGACAGCAAGAAGTCACACGGCCGGTTAGTCCCGACGTATGGTCCTAGGGCTCAGGTCCTCCGAGAGAAAGAAAGAGAGAAGGAGAAAAATTAGAGAAAGCCAAGATTTTCAAAATGTTCATAAATGACAAAGCATGTCAAATAATAATCAGGAATAAATCTCAGTTGGCTTTTATAGCCGATCATTAAGAGTTGAAAACGCAGGTCTGGGACAGGTAGGGGTTCCTTAACCACAGGCAGAACAGTTGAAACTGGAATAGCAGCAAGGCCAGGCGGAACTGGGACAGCAAGGTGTCATCATGCCCGGTAAGTCCTGAAGTATGGTCCTAGGCTCTTCTCAGAGAGAAAAGAGGAACGGAGGAATTAGAGAGAGCATACTTAAAATTCACACAGGACAACTGGATAAGACAGGAGAAGTACTCCAGGTAACCAACTGCCCTAGCCCCCCGAACAAAACTACTGCAGCTAAATACTGGAGGCTGAGACAGGAGGCGTCAGGAGACACTGTGGCACCCCATCCGGAAAAACCCCCGGACAGGCCAATAGGAAGGATATACCCCACCCACTTTGCCAAAGCACAGCCCCGCACCACTAGAGGTAATCCTCAACCACCAACTTACAAATCCTGAACAAGGCCGAGTATAGCCCACAAGGTCTCGCACAAACCAAGCGACACAGCCAAGCAAGGGGGGCGCCAACCCAGACAGGAAGATCACGTCAGTAACTCAACCACTCAAAAGTGACGCACCCCTCCTAGGGACGGCATGAAAGAGCACCCAGCAAGCCAGTGACTCAGCCCTGTAACAGGGTTAGAGCAGAGAATTCCAGTGGAGAGAGGGGAACGGCCTGGCAGAGGACAGCAAGGGCGGTTCGTTGCTCCAGAGCCTTTCCGTTCACCTTCACACTCCTGCGGGCCAGGCTACACCCAATCATATGACCTTACTGAAGAGATAGCTTCAGTAAAGACTTAAAGGTTGAGACCGAGTTCTGCGTTCTCTCACATGCGGTAAGGAGACTGTTTCCATAAAAAATGGGAGTCTATAGAGAAAGCCCTGCCTCCCGCTGTTTGCTTAGAAATCTAGGGGGACATTAGGAGGCCTGCGTCTTGTGACCGTAGCGTACGTATGGTATGTACGGCGGACCAATCGAAAGATGTAGGAGCAGCCTGTAGACGCTTTATGGTTAACGTAAACCTTTGAATCAGCCTGCTTAACAGGAGCCAGTGTAGGGAAAGCTAGGCATGCGAAGAGTATATATCAATTTCTTGGTTTACCTAGAGGAAGGTGGAAGCGGAGGGAGAGACGGGTGACAGAGCCGGTTCAGTCAGGATTCTAGCAGCCGTAATTTAGCCTAATGAGTTATTATTTAGTGCTTATCCGGGTAGCCGGGAAGTAGAGCATTGCAGTAGTCTAACCCTAGAAGTAACAAATGCATGGATTAATTTTCTGCATCATTTTTGGACAGAAAAATTTCTGATTTTAGCAATGTTACGTAGATGGAAAAAAGCTGTCCTTGAAAACAGTCTTGAATATGTTCGTCAAAAGAGAGAGTCAGGGTCAAGGTACGCCGAGGTCCTCACAGTTTATTTGAGACGACTTTACAACCATCAAGATGAATTGTCAGATAACAGAAGCTTCTTTGTTTCTTGGGACCTAGAACAAAGCATCTCTGTTTTGTCCGAGTTTTAAAGTAGAAAGTTTTCAGCCATCCACTTCCTTATGTCTGAAACAGCTTTAGCTAGGGCAATTTTGGGTGCTTCACCATGTTTCATTGAAATGTACAGCTGTGTGTCATCCGCATAGCAGTGAAAGTTAACATTATGTTTTCGAATAACATCCCAAGAGGTAAATAAGTATAATGAAACTAGTGGTTCTAAAACGGAACCTTGAGGAACCAATGTACAGTTCGATATATAGTAACAGAGAGAGATAGGACCATTCACAGAGACAAACTGATATCTTTCCGACAGGTAAGATCTAACCAGGCCAGAACTTGTCCGTTGAGACCAATTTGGGTTTCCGTCTCTCCAAAAGAATGTGGTGATCGATGGTGTCAAAGGCAGCACTAAGGTCTAGTTAGCACGAGGACAGATGCAGAGCCCGGTCTGACGCCATAAAAGGTCATTTACCACCTTCACAAGTGCAGTCATGCTATGATCGGGTCTAAAACCAGATGAAGCATTTCGTATACATTATTTGTCTTCAGAAAGGCAGTGAGTTGCCTGCGCAACAGCTTTTTCTCAAATCTAACTTGAGAGGAATGGAAGATTCGATATAGGCGATAGTTTTTTAATATTTCCGGGTCAAGGTTTGGCTTTTTCAAGAGAGGCTTTTACACTGCCACTTTTAGTGAGTTTGGTACACATCCGGTGGATAGAGAGCTGTTTATTATGTTCAACATAGGAGGGCCAAGCACAGGAAGCAGCTCCTTCAGCAGTTTAGTAGGAATAGGACTCAGTATGCAGCTGAAGGTTTAGCAGGCCATGATTATTTTCATCATTGTGTAAGAGAGATTAGTACTAAAAACCTTAAGTGTCTCTCCGATCCAGGCCCTCGCAGAGGCTGTGCAGATCCAGGACAGCTAAGCCCTGGGGAATACGCAGATTCAAAGAGGAGTCCGTAATTTGCTTTCTAATGGTCATGATCTTTTCCTCAAAGAAGTTCATGAATTTATTACTGCTGAAGTGAAAGCCATCCTCTCTTGGGAATGCTGCTTTTTAGTTATGTTTCGCAACAGTATCAAAAAGAAATTTTGGATGTTCTTATTTTCCTCGATTAAGTTGGAAAAGTTAGGATGAGCGAGCAGCGGTGAGGGCTCTTCGGTAACTGCACGGTACTGTTTCCAAGCTAGTCGGAAGACTTCCAGTTTGGTGTGGCGCCATTTCCGTTCCAATTTCCTGGAAGCTTGCTTCAAAGCTCGGGTATTTTCTGTATACCAGGGAGCTAATTTTTATGACAAATGTTTTTCGTTTTTAGGGGTGCAACTGCTCATCTAGGGTTTGGCAAGGTTAAATTGAGTTCCTCAGTATAGGTGGTTAACTGAGATTTTTGTCCTCTGACGTCCTTGGGTAGGCAGAAGGAGTTGGAGGGCATCAAGGAATTTTTGTGTTGTCTGAGAAATTATAGCACGGACTTTGATTGCTCCTTGGTTGGGGTCTGAGCAGATTATTTGTTGCGATTGCAACGTATAAAATGGTGGTCCGATACGTCCAGGACTTATGTGGAAAAAACATTAAGATCTAACACATTTTATTCCATGGGACAAAAAGTAGGCAGAGTTATGACTGTGCAGTGAGTAGGGTCCAGAGACATGTTGGGACAAAAACCCACTGAGCGTAATGGCTCGAAAGACTTTGGAGTGGGTCTGTGGACTTCTCCATGTGAATATTAAAATCACCAAAAATTATATATGTATCTGCTATGACTACAAGGTCTGATAGGAATTCAGGCAAATCTGAGAGGAACGCTGTATTATGGCCCAGGAGGGCTGTAAACAAGTAGCTATAAAAGTGATTGGAGGTACGTGCATAGATTTCATGACTAGAGCTCAAAAGACGAAAACGCCATTTTTTTGGTAAATTGAAATTTGCTATCGGATATGTTAGCAATCACCTCCGCCTTTGCGGGATGCACGGGAGGATATGGTCACTAGTGTAACCAGGAGGTGAGGCCTCATTTAACACAGTAAATTCATGCAGGCTTAAGCCATTGTTTCAGTCCAGGCCAATCACATACAAGATTATGAATCAGTGATTAGTGTCATGACTGCCTTTGAAGTGAGGGATCTAACATTAAGTAACCCTATTTTGAGATGTGAGGTATCACGATCTCTTTCAATGATGGCAGAATGGAGGAGGTCTTTATCCTAATAAGATTGTAAGGCGAACACCGCCATGTTTAGTTTGCCAACCAGGTCGAGGCACAGACACAGTCTCAATGGGTATGGCAGGAGTGGCTACACTGACTGTGCATTAGCAGACTCCACTCAGCTGGCAGGATGGCTACAGCCTGCTGCTGGCCTCGCACCCTATTTCATTGTGGGGCTAGAGGAGTTAGAGCCCTGTCTATTGTTGGTAGATAGTGAGAGCACACCTCCAGCTAGAGGAGTCCGTCACTCCTCACGCAGGTCAGGCTTGGTCCTGTTTGTGGTGAGTCCCAGAAAAGAGGGCAATTATCTACAAATTCTATCTTTGGAGGGGCAGAAAAACAGTTTTCAACCAGCGATTGAGTGCTGAGACTCTGCTTAGAGCCCTCGTCACTTCCCTAACTGGGATAGGACTATTTCTCTCTATACGATTGTATTTCATATACATTTGACTATTGGATGTTCTTATAGGCACTTTAGTATTGCCAGTGTAACAGTATAGCTTCCGTCCCTCTTCTCGCCGCTACCTGGGCTCGAACCAGAACACATCGACAACAGCCACCCTCGAAGCAGCGTTACCCATGCAGAGCAAGGGGAAACACTACTCCAAGTCTCAGAGCGAGTGATGTTTGAAACGCTATTAGCGCGCACCCGCTAACTAGCTAGCCATTTCACATCGGTTCACGCCACTCTCGGGCTCTAGCTTGATAGGTTGAAGTCATAAACAGCTCAATGCTTGAAGCATTGCGAAGAGCTGCTGGCAATGCACGAAAGTGCTGTTTGAATGAATGCTACGAGCTGCTGGTCCTACCATCGCTAAGTCAGACTGCTCTATCAAATCATAGACTTAATTATAACATAATAACACAAAATACGAGCCTTTGGTCATTAAAATGGTCGAATCCGGAAACTATCATTTAGAAAACAAAACGTTTATTCTTTCAGTGAAATACGGAACCGTTCCGTATTTTATCTAACGGATGGCATCCCTAAGTCTAAATATTGCTGTTACATTGTACAACCTTCAATGTTATGTCATAATTATGTACAATTCTGACAAATTAATTACGGCCTTTGTTAGGAATAAATGGACTTCACACAGTTCGCAATGATCCAGGTGGCCCAAACTGCTGCATATACCCTGACTGCTTGCACGGAACGCAAGAGAAATGACACAATTTCCCTAGTTATAAGAAATTCATGTTAGCAGGCAATATTAACTAAATATGCAGGTTAAAAAATAAAGAAAAGATACACTTGTGTATTGATTGTAAAGAAAGGCATTGATGTTTATGGTTAGGTACATTGGTGCAACGACAGTGCTTTTTTCGCAAATGCACTTAAATCATCACCCGGTTGTCGAAGTAGGCTGTGATTCAATGAGAAATTAACAGGCACCGCATTGATTATATGCAAAGCTGGACACACTAGATAAACTAGTAATATCATCAACCATGTGTAGTTAACTAGTGATTATGTTAAGATTGATTGTTTTTATAAGATAAGTTTAATGCTAGCTAGCAACTTACCTTGGCTTCTTGCTGCCCTCGCGTAACAGGTAGTCAGCCTGCCACGCAGGCTCCTCGTGGAGTGCAATGTAAGGCAGGTGGTTAGAGCATTGGACAAGTAACCGGAAGGTTGCAAAAACGAATCCCCAAGCTGACAAGGTAAAAATCTGTCGTTCTGCCCCTGAACAAGGCAGTTAACCCACTGTTCCTAGGCCGTCATTGAAAATAAGAATGTGTTCTTAACTGACTTGCCTAGTTAAATAAAGGTGTAAAAAAAAATATATATCTGCAAATCGGTGTCCAAAAATACAGATTACCGATTGTTATGAAAACTTGAAATCGTCCCTAATTAATCGGCCATTCCGATTAATCGGTCGACCTCTACTACCCAGGCCAAACCCGTACGACGCTGGGCCAATTGTGCGCCACCCTATGGGACTCCCAATCACGGCCGGATGTGATTCAGCCTGGATTCGAACCAGGGACTGTAGTGACGCCTCTTGCACTGAGATGCAGTGCCTTAGACCGCTGCTCCACTCGGGAGCCCAATCCAGCGAGGGTATCGTTTTCTTAGCAAAGGAGGAGTGTTCTCCACCTGGGCGGACTGTGAGAGGAGCACGTACAAACGCAATGATATCCATGGGCATTTTGTARTCTTCAAATCTGGTGGAGAAGTTATCCCTCAGCTGCTTGATGAAATCTTCCATGCTGCGGCCTGGTCCCTCTGACTGTCGTTTCTTGTGTGCTGAAGTCCAAATCGAACAACTCAAGCTTCCACAAGTGTTTCCACCATGTCCATGACTGTTTTCCATCTTTCTTGTTCCTGGAGATTTAACCAATTTATGTGACAGAATATGTCAGAGAAAAAGGCAGGCCTACGTTAGCTTGCAGTTAACGCTTAAATGTTTCTGCGTCGGGCCTCTGTCTCAGGCGAGAAGACCACTTTGAAAGTTCCATGCTTAGATTCATAATAACGTATGAGATTAAATGATTTGCATTTCAAATAAGACACACTGGCTTGGCATGGAAAAATATGGTAAAATTAACGCAATCTCTTTGTACATTTTCCCTGATACTTATTGAGAGCGACATTTTCTCTTGCTATCAAGCCAATTGTTCGGAACGAATGTTGACGTTAAAAAATATTTGTGTAGGCTACAGTAAACCTGTTTTTCCCCACCAATCAACACACAGAGAAATAGACAAAAATAATAACTGAATAGAGACATGGGGATTTTATGAGCGTAATCAAAATGATTGTTATTGTCACAGAATGTATTATGTACTGATCAGATGTGTTTAAAAATGTTATTCAATTTGTAGTGTAGGCCAATTAATTGTGCTAGTATTATATACTAATTATGGTCTGGCCCGCTGACTATTAGCTCAGAGAAAAATTGGGCCAAAGGCCAAACCTAGTTGACRAACCCTGATTGTGTGGGTTCGTCAACTAGGTTTATACTAGTTGAGTGTTTATACTGTATATTTAGATTTTAGAATATAAATACATTAGTAACGTTTGTTAAACCAAAAACAGGCCATCAGATATGTAGAATATTCTTTATATGATCTTCATATAATCATACTGGAATATATTTTCCTCAGGACACATATAATATTTGTTGTGGCAACCCTTGTGATTATCATTTTACTAATATCTAGAGTTTGCATGTATGTCAGCTGGAATTGATTATATGTGCATTAGCTAGAGATTGTTATGTGTACAGTAGGTTTATTGAATGGTATGTACTGTATAATTTAAAGCACTTACCAAAGATATGTATGCACTTTTTAACTATTTAAAATACATCTATATATTAATATTTTGGAACTGTACATTACATAATGTGTGAAATTTGTTGGGGGATTATTGAGTGACATTTTTTATGCATTCTGACCAACTGAACAAAATATAAACGMWACATGTAAAGTGTTGGTCMCATGTTTCATGAGCTGAAATAAAAGATCCCAGACGTTTTCCATATGCACAAGAAGCTTATTTCTCTCAAATTGTGGGCACAAATTTGCTTACATCCCTGTTAGTGAGCATTTCTCMTTTGCCAAGATAATCTATACACCTGATAGGTGTGGCATATCAAGAAGCTGATTAAACAGCACGATCATTACACAGGTTTATCTTGTGCTGGGGACAATAAAAGGCCACTCTAAAATGTGCATGATTGGTATGCTGGTTGCAGGAATGTCCACCAGAGCTGTTGCCAGAGAGTTTCATGTTCATTTCTCTACCATAAGCCACCCCTAACGTCGTTTTAGAGAATTTGACAGTACGTCCAACTGGCCTCACAACTGCGGACCACGTACAGTACGTGTATGGCGTTATGTGGGCGAGCGGTTTGCTGATGTCAACGATGTGAACAGAGTGCCCCATGGTGGCAGTAGTATGGACAGGAATAAGCTGCAGACATCAAACATGATTGCATTTTATCAATGRCAATTTGAATGCACAGAGATACCGTGACGAGATCCATAGGCCTATTGTCGTGCCATTCATCCACCGCCATCACCTCATGTTTCAGCATGATAATGCACTGCCCCATGTCGTAAGGATCTGACCACAATTCCTGGAAGCTGAAAATGTCACAGTTCTATGGCCTGCATACTCACCAGACATGACACCCATTGAGCATGTTTGGGATGCTCTGGATCAACATGTATGGCAGCATGTTACAGTTTCCGCCAATATCCAGCAACTTCGCACAGCCATTGAAGAAGCCATTGAAGAGGAGTGRGACAACATTCCATAGGCCACAATCAACAGCCTAATCAACTCTATGTGAAGGAGATGTGCTGTGCTGCATGAGGTAAATGGTGGTTACACCAGATACTGACTTTTTTATCCACGCCCCTTCATTTTTTTTTAAAGGTGTCTGTAACCAACAGATGCATATCTGTATTCCCAGTCATGTGAAATCCATAGATTAGGGCCTAATGAGTTTATTTTAATTGACTGATTTCTTTATATGATCTGTAAAATATTTTAAATTGTTGCATGTTGCATTAATATTTTTGTTCAGTATATGAAAAAAATGTATGACTTGTGAYGACATTTTTTTCCCTCCATTGTTTCGATATGATTTTTATTTCAAACAAGTTCATGAAGAGGAGACAAAATTCAGTTATCATTTTAATTGTTTGGTTTTAGAGTAATGAGAAAAACATGTTCAAAAGGAAAGACTAAGGATTGTGGAGTTTGTTTTTCTTAGTAMGTGAAAGGAAAAGGGGTACCTAAAGTGGTAAGTAACCCTAAGCACAATATACTACTCACAACATAAAKGACAAATCGATATACCTACAGTACCAGTCAATGGTTTGGACACACCTACTCATTCCAGGGTTATTTGTACTATTTTCTACGTTGTAGAATAATAGTGAAGACATCAAAACTTTGAAATAACACACATGGAATCATGTAGTAACCAAAAAAGTGTTAAACAAATCAAAATATATTTTATATTTGAGATTCTTCAAAGTAGCCACCCTTTGCCTTGATGACAGCTTTGCACACTCTTGGCATTCTCTCAACCAGCTTCATGAGATAGTCACCTGGAATGCATTTCAATTAATACGTGTGCCTTGTTAAAAGTTAATTTATGGAATTTCTATCCTTAATGCATTTGAGCCAATCAGTWGTGTTGCAACAAGGTAGGGATGGTTTACAGAAGATAGCCCTATTTGGTAAAAGACGAAGTCCATATTATGGCAAGAACAGCTCAAATAAGCAAAAAAACGATAGTCCATTATTACTTTAAGACATGAAGGTCAGTCAATGTGGGAAAATTCAAGATCTTTGAAATTTCAAGTGCAGTTGCAAAAACCATCAAGCGATATGATGATACTGGCTGTCATGAAAGGAAGACCCAGATTTACCTCTGCTGCAGAGGATAAGTTCATTAGAGTTACCAACCTCAGAAATTGCAGCCCAAATAAATGCTTCACAGAGTTCAAGTAACAGACACATCTCAACATCAACTGTTCAGAGGAGACTGGGTGAATCAGGCCTTCATGGTCGAATTGCTGCAAAGAAACCACTACTAAAGGACACCAATAAGAATACGTGACTTGCTTGGGCCAAGAAACACAAACAATGGACATTGGACCAGTGGAAATCTGTCCTTTGATTTGATGAGTCCAAATTTGAGATTTTTGGTTCCAACCGCCATGTCTTTGTRAACGGATGATCTCCACTTGTGTGGTTCCCACCGTGAAGCATGGAGGAGGAGGTGTRATGGTGTTGGGGTGGTTTGCCGGTGACACTGTCAGTGATTTATTTAGAATTCAAGGCACACTTAACCAGCATGGCCACCACAGCATTCTGCAGCGATACGCCATCCCATCTGGTTTGTGCTTAGTGGGACTATCATTTGTTTTTCAACAGGACAATGACCCAACACACCTCCAGGCTGTGTAAAGGCAATTTGACCAAGAAGGAGAGTGATGGAGTGCTGCATCAGATGACCTGGCCTCCACAATCACCCGACCTCAACCCAATTGAGATGGTTAGGGATGAGTTGGACTGCAAAGTGAAGGAAAAGCAGCCAACAAGTGCTCAGCATATTTGGGAACTCCTTCAAGACTGTTGGAAAAGCATTCCAGGTGAAGCTGGTTGGGAGAATGCCAAGAGTGTGCAAAGCTGTCATCAAGGCAACTTTGTTTGGTTTCTACATGATTCCTTTTCTGTTATTCCATAGTTTTGATGTCTTCACTATTATTCTACGATGTGGAAAATAGTAAAAATAAAGAAAAACCTTTGAATGAGGTGTGTCCAAACTTTTGACGGGTACTGTATACATAAACCATTATACACTGTACATACACTTACATGTCTTATAAAGAACTTCTGAAGTATAAAAGTGTGAGTATAAGGCCATATGATCTTGGTCAATAATATTCTGTAGTAATTTCTAGGATAAATTATTAGGCTATCACTGCCCTTAACAAATAATTGAGGTGCCACCCAGCCTGATGGAATTCAGCATGCCATCTCATTACAGAGTTAAACATTATTATATTATAACCACACTTCATCATTGGAGGTCTTAGCCTAACACAGGGATGGGCAACTTGTAGCCCAGGGGAGTCATGCACTCCCAAAATCTGAGGGGGCACAAAGTATGTGGGGATCGCTGGGAGGTGGAGAATAAGTTGAAGAATTTTGCATTTTTCAAACACCTGAAACAGCTTTTTCCTGCAATCTAGAGCCATAAACATTACGCTTAATTCTATGTAAAAAAGATATGTATATATTTTTTCTGCATAGCAAAGCATACCTCTTGAGCTGTCTATCCTCCTGACTGGTGGTTCTTACATAAAAATATATATATATATTCTTCTCTGCATCTCTGCTCAAATCTGGGTAAAGGATTGAAAATAAGTCTTATTCAGTACATTTAGGTCTAGATTCAATCAGATCAAGCGTTAACCGGCAATAGCAGACACCCTCATAGCGGACGCTTTGGAGTTGTAATTGCGTTGGAGACATTAAATCGGTGACAGCTGCGCTTGTGATCATTGTCACGAAGGCACACCCGCCCCCACTCGCATTAGAAGTAAATTACACTCAAATTGAAAGTTAGGATTAATATCATCCTAATCAAGGTGTAGATTACATCTCACATTCCAGTTTTTGAACTTGGAAACATGGCTGCATGGGATTGCTGGCTGCTGGATTTCTCTTAATGCGACTCTGTGTAGCCAATGGCAATGTCCGCTTTAGGTATAATGACAGCTTCACCGCAGTTCCACCTCCGACACCGCCAAAACAACTACTATGCGGATGTTGGCTAAAGCGGATCTGATTGAATAGAGCTCTTAGCTATTGCTTGCTTTTCTAAAATCTACCAACTTTTCCAGCTAAGATAGACAAGCCAGCTGCTCTACCTTGATTAATAGCCTTAAATGGCTTTTTGGTAACTAGTTATGAGGTTGGGAGATTAGGCTAGACAAAACCAACTTCATGAAGGTGCTAAGTGGCTAGTAGTATTACAGAAAAAAAKGAATATTTTAAATAATGTTTTTAACAGAACACATCTGAAAGGGCACATGCCCCTGTGCTCCCTATGGACATGATACCTCTGTTGTGACCCCCACCAAAGTTGTCCATCCCTGGCCTAGTGCATCAACTGTTCTGAAATTCACTACATACTGTGTGTGGTATGTCAGTCTTTGAGGATCATAGTATCTGCTGGTGTTCATCCCTTTTTATACTATTTACTTACTGGTAAGTGATTTAAACCTACAATACCATGCTAAGATCTCACACTAAATACAGATACTAAATACAGCCTGTAGAAGCTACATGTGTAAAAGCTTCCAGTTTTTACAAGGGTAAAGAGTTTGTAAGTTGCATTTTCTTCCTAATTTTAAATAGTTGTCCCTCCATTGAATAATATATTTCATCCTCTTACTACATCAGTTAACCATATAAATATTGTGTATTTAAAAAATGCATCAGTTTATTTCCATCACATGATTTGTTCCAAATGTTTGCTAGTGAGGGAGTATGACTTTTGCATGCATACATCTATCTCCTCTGCCAGTCCCTGGGCTTGTCTTAGTGACAAAGAGATGCAATTAGCTCTCATAGAATATATTGTCTGGCAGCTCCTTCAAACTCCCATGCAAGTAAGATGCCCTAAGACACAATCAAATACCTTAAGAATGAGATGTTCCATTGTACTATTTAATTTCAGGTATATATTGCTTTACATTTTTAAACATTATCACATTATCATTGACAAACTATACTTTGCCCACAAATACATGGGCTTAGCATTATTATGCTGGTACAGTAGTTCTACATTTGATTCATGTACTCTTGTTCTCTCTTCTTGATCCTGGTAGTAACAACATGATAATCTCAAATATACCTGAATCAATAAAAATTGTCATTAATGGCCCATCATTAATTGTCTATATTCTGTATATTACTGTACCTACAGGAAGTCAGATGTGGAGGTAAAGACAGTCAGTGTGAGGCCAGGGAGGATATTTGACCTTTCAGACCGACCTTCTCAAGATAGGAGACAGGCCCTGCTTACCCAGTGGACAGACAGCTAGTGTAAGGTTATAATTTCTCTGTTACTTGGTATTCAGGAGAGGTGGTAGAAGGCAGCAGACCTTATCAAACAGTCCCTCATAGACCCGCTGAATGTATCCCTGTTGGTCTCTCTGGCTCTAGTCTACACACACGCAGACACCCACATTGGCTGCTCCACTTCAACTCACAGCTTGGTGTCCGGAAACTTGAACGCTGGAGTGAGCTACACAAGGAAAACACTGACGTTAAAAAACAGAAGCATGCACAGCCAAATCATGCCACCACAATTATGTCTGCTTGAAATAGCCTCTGCTCTTTAAAAACTTAAGGCTTTTATATGCACCCAAACCAAAACAGGTTGAATGTATTTTCATGATTTCAACAYATAACAGGGAGGAACATACTTAGTGCAAGAGAAATGACAATGCTGGACAATGTAAATGAGATGAGGTGCTATATTTGTGAAACGAAGAAAAAAGTAAAACAAAACAGCAAATGATAAGATAAAACAAAACAGACACTGCTACGTACGTACACCTCAATGGGCCATCAGAGGACCAAACGCAAATACTGCCACATGCATCAGTACAGCAAMAGTCAGAACAGGACAGATTGACGATGAGACACAGCTGCAGTACCGCACAGAGACTAGCACGTCTTAACAGTCATTCTCCAGTCAGCCATCCTGTATTAACCAGGTGTCGTTTGGAGAAAGGCTAAACATAACATCTCCTGCAGCAGGGGACACAGAATGAGGACAGCAGCTAGAGACAGAACAAGCCATCTTCCCACGAGGACACAAACACAAGGCTACACAGCACACAGAATAAGTTGAGCAAAACACAAACAGATTGAGCCAACAGACACACTACATGACCAAAAGTATGTGGACACCTTGTTGAACATCTCTTTCCAAAATCATGGGCATTAATATGGATTTGGTCCCCTCTTTGCTGCTATAACAGCCTCCACTCTTCTGGGAAAGATTTCCACTAGATGTTAGAACATTGCTGTGGGGACCATTCAGCCACAAGAGCATTAGTGRGGTTGGGCACTGATTTTGGCCGATAAGGCCTGGCTCGCAGTCACCATTCCAATTCACCCCAAAGGTGTTCGGTGGGGTTGAGGTCAGGACTCTGTGCAGGCCAGTCAAGTTCTTACGCACCGACAAACCATTTCTGTATGGACCTCGTTTTGTGAACGRGGGCATTGTCATAATGAAACAGGAAGGGGCCGTCCCCAAACTGTTGCCACAAAGTTGGAAGCACAGAATTTTCTAGAATGTCAGTGAAGATTTCCCTTCACTGGAACTTAGGGGCCTAGCCCGAAATATGAAAAACAGCCCCAGACCATTATTCCTCCTCCACCAAACTTGACAATTGGCACTATGCATTCGGGCAGGTAGCGTTCTCCTGGCATCCGCCAAACCCAGATTAGTTTGTCGGACTGCCAGATGGTGAAGCGTGATTCATCACTCCAGAGAACGCGTTTCCACTGCTCCAGAGTCCAATGGCGACAAACTTTACACCACTCCAGCCAATGCTTGGCATTGCGCATGGTGATCTTAGGCTTGTGTGYGGCTGCTCGGCCATGGAAACCCATTTCGTGAAGCTCCTGACGAACAGTTATTGTGCTGAAGTTGCTTCCAGAAGCAATTTGGAAGTCGGTAGTGAGTGTTGCAACCGAGCACAGATGATTTTTTAATGCTGCACGTTTCAACACTCGGCAGTCCCGTTCTGTGGGCTTGTGTGGCCTACCACCTCACGGCTGAGCCGTTGTTGCTCCTAGACGTTTCCACTTCACAATAACAACACTTACAGTTGACCAGGGAAGCTCTAGCAGGGCAGAAATTTGACRAACTGACTTGTTGGAAAGGTGGCATCCTACAGTATGATGGTGCCACATTGAAAGTCACTGACCTCTTTAGTAAGGCCATTCTACTGCCAATGTTTGTCTATGGAGAGTGCGTGGCTGTATGCTCAATTTTATACACCTGTTAGCAACGGGTGTGGCTGAAATAGCCGAATCCACTAATTATAAGAGGTGTCCACATATTTTGTATATATAGTGTAGATAACTAGACCTGCGGTATAAATCCCTGTGAAAGGAAAAACAAGAATGCAGTTTCACAGATATTTTCAAACAAAAACTATTTGCACAATGAAAGCATATCTAATTACATTTTGATCCCTCAAATGTAAAGTTCCATGAGTAAGCCTGAATCTTTGGCCCTGTCGCTAATTTTTTTGTGACTAATTTGTTTAAACATAGTGTACCTCATACTGAACCTATGTGCCATGGCATGGATTACAACCCACGTAATCTTGATAAGATGCAACATAAGGAGTCCAGCAACACAAATGTGCCTTGCCTCGTAAATTGTCTAAAATTAAAACAATGTTATTGGAAATATCTTGAATCCATCACCATGAATTGGCAAATTCTATTATTGCCCTCAAAATTCCTTGGACATACCCAAAATATGGCCTTCATGACCATGGTGTTTTGGTAATTTCTCATACATTTGTACTTAAATTATTTACTACGCCGATAGATTGTGGTCTTGCTTCCCTTGGTTCTTTCACTAAATATATTTCAGGAAGCCCTGGTCTTTTTAAAAGCATATCTTATTAAAGAAACCAACCATATCCATTTTAAAACAATATTTTTTTTTAAGGTATAGTGCCATGTTTTAACACAGTGTTCTCTGATGAGCCAAACAGTCTCTGATGATTGTCTCTCTTGGTAATAAAATGACTGGTGAGGCACCATGCACACTGTGAAGCTACAGAGCATTATAGACATTATTATCTGGACAAACCTGTACCATTACAACAACTTCATTACAGCTCAGCCAAAGTGTTCATGTGTTGTCAACTCAAAAGTGCTGTTAGTCTTTTTAACCATGGAAGACGCATGTAGCAGTCAGCAGGTGTGGAGAGTGTGTGATGGTGGCAAGGGATGCTCAATTACATTTAGATAAACTGATAGATGGCCAGATTGAAGTAATTAAGGCTACTGATCTTGACAGATTGATGACGAAGTTGTGTACAAGAAGAGCACACAGAAATTTGAGGTTCAGTTCTTGATCCATTTTAAATGGAAAGGGAAGATTCCTTGATGATCCATCAATGTATGATAAAAAAAATGCGTAGAAAAAGTTTATTTTTTTTCTTATAGATTTTTTGTCCTTCATGCATCCCAGGTGATGTGTYTCCTCACAGCGCCTCACAGTGGTAGATGCCTGGCAAGACAGGACAAGCTACAGATAGGGAAAGAAAAATATTGAACTTGCCTTTAGCGAAAAACAAGTGAAATACAAAAATAAACATGGCATTAAAAATAAAAAATTGTTAATCCTTTTGGGAAGGGGGTAAACTATTGTTTATGACTGAGGAGGTTGTTTGGGACATGATAATGTTCTTTGTTCCACTCTATATGGGACCAAAACGGTAAATTGATAATATCACAAGAGTAGTAATCCTTTGGCGTTAGATAAAAAGAGGTACTTATGAAGGTTTGTTATTTTCTTGTTCACATTGGCAGTACAGCCAATGCTTATCATGTTACTATCAAGTAAAAATGCAACAAGTAGCTCAACAGAAAAAAAGTCATGCTTGTTTTGACTGAAGGGAGTCACTTGGAAAATAATGGCATGACAGGAAGAGAACAAAAATCCACAGTGTCTTCAATGATGATAAACCTAATAGTGGGTGGATGCAAATGCAAGTAGTTGGGAGGAGGAGGAGGCAGATCGGTTGAGAGAGCAGGGCCATTGTAGGTTCAGTTCAGGTCCATCCACAAGTCAAGGGGCTCCATCAGTGGCTGCAGGAGGAGCAGGGGCTGCCAAGGGGTGAGGAACAGGAGAGAGCTGCAGGCATGTGTGATGTCAGAGCAGGGTGAGGTTTGTGTAGGGCAGGGCAAAGAAGAGGGGGCAGCCCTGAGGGATGCTACCATCACAGTGAGAAGGCATAGGGCTTGTGAGAGAGAGAGAGAGAGGGCGGTAAGAGGGCAGGGGTCAAACTGGGTGCTAGTGCGAGGTGGGGATGGGGCAGAGGATCCAGTCTCAGAATATGGTGGTCTCGTACTTGGTGCTGACAGGGCGCTTGTTGGAGTCTCTCTGGTTGAAGAGCCAGGTGGTGCTGCCCAGGGACTGCATGTCTGCATCCATCTCCAGAGGGTCAATCTGCCGGGGGAGGGGAGGGGGGATGAGAGTTGCACACTCAAGTCCTCAGCACGTGCAAGTGGATTAAAGGCACAGTCCAGTGATGCTAGAATCACAGACACCAGGGCTCAATCCACAACTTATAGATGTCTGATAACAAAACAGGCTGCTGGAGACCTAACAGACCACACACACTCCCATCTGTCTCTTAGTCTGGGCTTCAAATTAAGTGAAAATGTGAAAACACCGTAAGGATTCAAACATGCGCTCTTAAACAATAGGTTCACCAAGAAAAAAAAGTGTCTCTGTTAACACATGAACAGCCAGAAACACTGATTACTACCAGGATAAACATCATATGTTATAGCTTTTCCTTATAAAAAATTAACTTCAATTAGTAGTCCTGTATGTCTGATTACACTAAATACCACTGATAAACCCCAAATAAAGTACATTGTGGCAATGCAAAACTGAAATATACTACTGTCTACATATTCAGTACCAGTCAAAAGTTTGGACAAACCCTACTCTGACTTTTTTTTACTTTTAGTATTGAAGAATCAAAACTACATATGGAATCATGTAATAACCAAAAAAGTGTTAAATCAAAAATATTTTATATTTAGAATAAGTAGCCGCCTTTGCACACACATTTCTCAACTAGAAGTAGTCACCTGATGTTTCAACATAACAGGTTGTGTTTGATTTCAATCCTTCTTAATAGTGTTAATTGTTTGGTGACAAGGGAACAGCTAAGAAAATCGTGAGGATATGAAGTACGAATTTGAAGAAATGAGACGTTAGTATCCGGGAAATTTCATAGTGGCAGTCGCAAAAACCATCATATGATGAAACTGGCTGCATGAGGACCGCCACGGACCTTGCTCTGTGGCAGAGGTAGTCATTAGAGTTAACTGCACCTCAGATTGCAGCCCAAATAAAGCTTCACAGAGTTTCAAGTAACAGACACATCTCAACATCATGTTAAGAGGAGACGTGCGTGAATCAGGCTTTCTTGTTGAATTGCTGCAAAGAAACCACTCTAACCAATAAGAAGAGATACTTTCTTGGCCAAGAACAACTAGCATGGACATTAGACTGGTGGAATCTGTCCTCTGGTCTGATAAGTCCAAATTTGAGATTTTTGGTTCCAACCGCCGTGTCTTTGTGAGACACGGAGTAGTGAACGGATGATCTCCGCATGTGTGGTTTGCACCGTGAAGCATGGAGAGGAGGTGTGATGGTATGGGATGCTTTGCTGATGACACACTTAACCAGCATGGCTACCACAACATTTCTGCAGCGATACACCATCCCATCTGGTTTGCGCTTAGTGGGACTATCATTTGTTTTTCAAGCAGGACAATGATCCAACACACCTCCAGGCTGTGAAAGGGCTATTTGACCAAGAAGGAGAGTGATGGAGTGCTGCATCAGATGACCTGGCCCTCACACATCACCCGACCTCAACCCAATTGAGATGGTTGGGATGAGTTGGACTGCAGAGTGAAGAAAAAGCAGCCAACAAGTGCTCAGCATATTGTGGAACTCCTTCAAAACTGTTGGAAAAGAATTCCAGGTGAATCTGGTTGAGAGAATGCCAAGAGTGTGCAAAGATGCAATCGAAGGCAAAGGGTGGCTACTTTGAAGAATTACAAAATATATATATATATTTTGGTTTGTTTAACACTTTTTGGGTTACTACATGATTCCATGTGTGTTATTTGATTGTTATGATGTCTTGACTATTATTCTCCAATGTAGAAAACAGTAAAACATTATGAAAAACTCTTTAAAGAGTAGGTTTGTCCAAACTTTTGRCTGGTACTGTATATAAATTATAGCTGTCCAATATCAGATTCATCTGAATCCAAAAGCTGAGTAATATTGCAGGATTAAGACTAAATAGGCCACCTTAAGCATATTGCTATTTGTACCTATCACACATCTATGCAATTAAAACACTAGATCATTAGCAGCACAACTGTTAAGCCATAAATCATTTGTAGCTGGTTAAGTCAAATCTAAGCWGTAGCCTAATTATCCTCAGGAAACAATTCATGAGAAAGAACTGCTTATCTTAAAAAAGCTCAAATGGAATGACTATGAGAAAATAGAGAATGTGACAGAAATTCAGTGTAGGCTAAGTCAAATCAAAAGGGCAAATATTCTGTAGCTACAGTACATGAAGTGCCTGGAAAAAAACAAAAGATGGACATGGAATGACAAGAGAGAGAGAGTTAGAGGTATGTCAGGTAGGTTAGCAGATGGATGATGAAGTATAGCGGAAAGGAGGAGAGAGCAGGACCTGGACTCCAGGGCTAACAGAGTGCAACGGGAGGAAGGAGGGGCGGTGGGTAGTACACGTGTGACAGTAACAGCAGCGGCATTCTAGCGGAGGGGCACCCTGGGAAACGAGGATCAAGAAGAGAAGAGCAAAGAAATGTTAAACAGGGAAATAGAAGGACAGATCATGTATAGTGGCACTGAACTGACCAATGCGGTGCAAGATATCCTGTAAAGAGTGAATCATCTAGGTTGTTTATCACATCCTATTTGGTGTAGACAAATAATGTTAAGATTGAACTGAAACATTGTTTTATACTAGACAGCAGCTGGCATAGCAGAGCTTTATCTCATCTGCCAACTAGACTGGACTGTACTAGCCAGGTTCCCTTCAGTATCTAGGCACAGCCAGTACAGTACAGGGTACACAGTGCAGTGTTTAGGAGTAGTGAACTACATATAGTTCAACTAGTAATTTAACCCCATTTTGCAGTAGATTGGTGGTAGTTAAACTAAATWAAAATATTGGTAGTGTTTCAGTAGTTAATTACATTTTTGTCATGTAGCGGTGTAGCTAACTACTGGAACTACTCACTACTTTTCTTGCTAAAATAACATTTTCTCACTTAAAATAAAATATTCTTATTTGAAACATAGTTTTTGTGTTTAATAGGGTAATTACACATTCTGTTAACTTTTGAGYTYTTGTAATTTGTAGTCTATGACATTTCAGATGTAGATATGATAATGTATCACAAAGCAGTTTGGATGTAGTCAACTACTGTTTCAAAGTTACTTTAGTTAAGTAAACTAATTAGCTTTAGTGCAGCTCAACTTTTTCCAATGTGAAGTAATTGGTAGCAAGGTAAATTATATTTTCAGAGTAGCTTCCCCAACACTGACAGTATTCAGCTGCACAGTGATTTATGCCATAATGTACATGGGACAAAAACAGTGCAYACCTGGCAAGAATTAAATCACGTCGGGAAAAAGGAAAGGTCATCTCACAATTGTGAAATCATTGTCCACATTAACAGCAGCAAATTTAGTTCTCGTGTTTTAGATGTTCCTAAAATTCCACTGCCTAAAACTCAATCATAAATACCAACAACTTGTGCATTATGCTGCTTACTGATTACCTCATATATTATACCTAATGTATTCAACCTCAAATATTATAGCTAATATATTATATCTCATATATTATACCTCATATATTATATCTCATATATTATACCTGACATATTATACCTCATATAATATACCTCATATATTATACCCAGGGGTGAAACTTTGGTTTTAGAAGTGGGGGGGACATAATGTTGTTTTTTAGTTATTTTTTTATCCGGGCGGATAAACACTCTAAACACCCTACCCGACCACTCGGAAGCGTCCGTATTGTCCTAAAACACACCGTTGCCTCGTTTTGTATCACATTCCAATGATAAAACTGGAGGGGACAAAAATGCAATTTCAGAATGTGGGGGGGATATTTCTCCCCCGTCCCCAGTGAAAGTTGCGCCCCTGATAATACCTTATATATACCTATATCTTATACCTCATATATTATACCTCATATATTGTACCTCATAATATATTGTAGTAGATAATAAAGCACAGTGATTTGTGTGGATGCATAAACATGTTGAGCCGTGTGCATACATAGTCCAGAYGGTGCAGCTTTATCAGGTGACAGTGATCACTGAGTGTTCATTATTCTGGGGCCTGAAAGGTTAATACATCCATACATGGCCTGAGGCATATGTAAGCATTTACGTAACACTCTCAATCAATATACATGGAAACAGAGGAGGGGCCTGGCGACCAGCAGAGACACAGCTCTCCCTCTCTCTCTTTACTCCCATAGGAAATTATATCCTGGCTGTAAGCAACAACAACAAAAAAGACTATTCATTCATCATGGTTCTTATATTGTATGGCTGCAGGAAAATCTACTCCGATCTGAGTGACTCAGAGTCGGGGAGATGAGATTGGTAGCAAAATAATGACTCATCAATTTCATCTCTCTACAAGTCTTCCTTTGTTTGTAACAGGGTGATCAGTGGTTTCAACTCCGAAGGAACACTCTGTGAGTCATCTGATCGTGCATATTTCTGCATAAACACATACACATCTACACATACATACTGAATATACAGAAACACAGTATGTATATACACATAATGCACGTACAGAAACACACATGTTGTGCTACGAGTGAGATTTGTGTTTGTGCTCAGTGTGTGGTACTCACTGTTGATCTCCTCATGCTGCTCCATTGCTGTGATGTGGGCCGGCTGGATTTGGTCTCAATGACCTCTGACCCCAGAGATGGTGGGGGGACTGGGACATACTGCCTGGCTTTGGTCTGGAGAGCCAGCTGATAGGCCACCTCAAAGGCCTGACCCAGCGTCAGGATGATCTCATAGGTCTGGGTCTGTACCGAGGGAGGGAGTAAAGAATGAACAGACGGTTGCAGTAGTGACTGACAGCTACTTTGAGGAACTCTGAATGAGGTACTAATTACAATAAATCAGCATTTTTGTCATTGAGATGCCATTCRTAGCAGGAGCACTATGTTAATCAAGGATGCAATTAGACAATCGAGATGTAGCTTTGTATCGTGTGCCAGGCCTTTTTGAAACATGGCTTTAAAAGAGACTAATCAAGATATTAAGTTATTTGCATGACAGCAGGTGCATTACTTTAATCAAGACATTAAGGCAATTTAATTAATCAAGATATGAAGTTGCATGCAGTTTTGTCAGCAGGTTGCCAAATTCCAATAAACCTTTTCCTATCAAACATTTTATGATATTATATGKCATTTATAGTTAAATTAATAATAGTCAGAGTACTTTAGAAAGATTTTAAGGTGGGAAATGGGTGATTGTATTTTGGCATACATATGTAGAATCTTAATTTGAGCCAGTTGGCCAGTTGAAAATAATCCTGCAGCAACAGAAAATGTGAATTATTATGTGGATTATAATTAATGGACATTTTTTGTAGGGGTTGATACATTTTACATTAGGGCAACTCAAGTCTGACATTTTAAAGTGGAAATTACAAAAGTTATAAGCATTTTAAAACCTTCCTGCTGTGCAGGACAATTCTCAGCAACAAAAAAGTGATCAAATTAAGATCCTACATTTGTAGTCTTATGGAGTAATAATAATGTATGGAGTGATTGAAGGGTTTGGGTTGGTGTCATCATCCTGTTCCTCACCACTTCCACAGTGCTGAAGACATGGCAGAAGTGGTGGCCACTTTTATTGTCCTTGGTGATGTAGGCGAAGGTGCAGAGTTCCTCAGGGTCCTGGGCTGCACAGGAGATGTTCCTAATCTCATGCTCGGCTACTATGGTCTGGTGAGAGGACAGAAGAACAGGATGGAACTGAGCAGCAACAGGAACAACAACATCGACCAGAAACAATAGACTTCATCGGCACCAACGGTGCTATCTTTATTTTAGGGGAATCAGTATGAGAGAGCGAAGTAGGGMAATGATGCTTCTGACATCATCATGCATCTCTCATTGCCTGCAGGCTCCCAGTACCTTAGTGGCTGCGTCCATAAACTTGACCCCTTTATAGGTGATGGAAAGGATGACAACAGGACCCTTTCTTGAATGGTCCTTCGACTTCTAGAAGTAGAAAGAAAATGGCAAGGGGTTCCATATCAATATGGAGTGCTAGAAAATAATTATTGAATATTGATCTGCAGTACGATGACATCACGTACCCTAATTTTGGCACAGGCTTCTTGAGTTGACTCAATCCCCCGTAGATCCCTGATAATCATTGATCCTAAATACTGGAAAAGAAGCAACAAAAAAGGTTATCATCTCTGAACTATCAATTTCTGATACATCAAGCAATGATCAATATTGGATAGCTGAAAGTGTCGGTGACTTATCTTCAGGGGGCATAATGACCGTAGAAATGACTTACACTGGCCTCATACCCACAGGACTCTAAGATGAGTTTCTCAGGCTGGTGATGCCAAGCGGACACTGTAGCGTATGTGGCAGACTGGCTAGGCGGCCGAAGGGTCAAACGGGGTTCCCTATGTCTGTCACTCTGTCTGTCCTAGAAAGACACATACAGTAGAGATGGATTGATTCTGTAGTGTACAGGGATGCTTATGGCATACAATTCTGTCACAAAATATTACTGGATAATAAAACTACAAAGATGCTGTAACACTTTGACTGATCAATATATATTTAATACAAGCATAGAATGACCCAATAATCTGTTAAACACAGCTTCTGTTTCAGATCACCCCAGCAGCAGCTTCCTCTCTTTATGACATGATTATCCCAAGCATACCACAGAGGAATATATTTTAGTCACTTTATGAGCTACAGGTAAAGACAGCGTTTTGGCAGGAGAACTAACGTGAGAGCGTGGTCTCTCGCTGTAGGAGCGCAGGGACACACTGCAGTCCTGGTCCATGGCTCTCCTCCTCCTGCCTGCCTCTCCCAGGGGCAGGAGCATGTCCATGGAGCGACTGGTGGACGGGTCCATCTGACTCAGAGGAGAGGTCCCTGTCTGGGACAACAAGTCCTGAAACTGACACATACAGATTGATTGATCAGATTGATGACGTGGGCGTGAAAGATTTAAAACAAAATAGTGACTCAATACATATTTCAATTAGGTTTTAGAATGTTATGTAGTGTCATACAGGTGAAATTATTGTTAAAATGTGACAAGGCTCTAACTAACCCTGATCTGTGAGAGACGGTGAGAGATCTGTGATTTGGTCGGGGCCTCCTCATAGGGCCGCTCTGCCAGAGACGCTATGATCCTCTTCCTGTGGCCCAGAACGCCGATTTTCAACACCTACAGAAACCGRCACAGATGGGACACAATGGTGACTAGACTGTACTAAGGGCTGTGTGCATATGAACACTAATACTGGCAAAAACAAATATGAATGAAAATACACCACAGGAGGTTGGTGGCGCCTTAATTGKKGAGGACGGGCTCGTGGTAATGGCTGGAGTGGAATTAGTGGAATGGTATCAAATACATGGTTTCCATGTGTTTAATGCCATTCCATTTACGTTCCAGCCATTATTATGAGCCATCCTCCCCTCAGCAGCCTCCAATGAAATACATAGYTGGACACCCATGCCGGCACACAACAGGCAGACAGAATGGACTCCTCAATTATTCAGCTCAAATCTGTTTTGCCTTAAGCTCAGTACAGCACTGTCTCCTCCCTGAGGCACTCTATAATTCACTAACAAAACATTGGCCTCACGTTGACAATCTCCAACTCCCATAGGTTCTTCACACAGTCCAAGGTACGGTAGCCGCTAGACAGGAAGTTAGGCAGGTACTCCTGCAGACCTAGCACATCCAACCAGGTGGAGAGAGAGGTGCTGCCATCACAGCCAAGGGCCTTCACCTACAGACAGGGGCAGAAAATAGATCAAAATACATTAAAATAAAAGCAGGATTTCACAATTCCCTTCAGGATATTCCAACCATAACCAATGTCAAAGGGCTTTTTCATAGGATCTCTTTTGCCATAGCTACAGGCAAGATCCAAGCTACTTTACAATACCGGTCATCCTATCATGATTGATAATACTATGCACAAACGTAGATAAATCCAATGCACACTCCTTGAAACCTTGATGTTCTTAGATGAATGGTCAACCAGGTAAAAGGTTGCAGGTGGTGCCCTTGACTGATGATAACTACCTTGGGCAAGCTGCGTGCTGCGTGGAGGATCTTCTTTCTGTGTCCAGGGTCAGTGATTCCCATATCTCTAAGGTCCAAGTCCTCCATCACGTTACTGCCCTACACATGCACCAACGCACGCAGTACACACACGCACAAGTTAATCACACAAACTGCAGACACTTATGCATAAACACATATAATCACTTAAGCTAACTATTAACATAGACATTACAACATCTCCTACACTCTAGGTCTATATGCGTGGCCAAGCACGACTCCAACACCATCATTAAGTTTGCTGACGACACAACAGTGGTAGGCCTGATCACCGACAATGATGAGACAGCCTATAGGGAGGAGGTCAGAGACTTRGCAGGGTGGTGCCAGGACAACAACCTCTCCCTCAACGTGAGCAAGACAAAGTTGCTGATCGTGGACTACAGGAAAAGGGGGGCCGAACATGCCCCCATTCACATTGACGGGCTGTAGTGGAGCGGGTTGAGAGTTTAAGTTCCTTGGTGTCCACATCACCAACAAACTATCATGGTCCAAACACACCAAGCCAGACGTGAAGAGGGCACGACAACGGCTTTTCCCACTCAGGAGACTGAAAAGATTTAGCATGGGTCTCCAGATCCTCAAAAGGTTCTACACCATCGAGAGCATCCTGACTGGTTGCATCACTGCCTGCTATGGCAACTGCTCGGCATCTGACCATAAGGTGCTACAGAGGGTAGTGCGTATGGCCCAGTACATCACTATATAATAGGCGGTGTCAGAGGAAGGCYCAAAAAATCTTCAAAGACTCCAGTCACCCAAGTCATAGACTGTTCTCTCTGCTACCGCAAGGTAAGCGGCACTGGAGAGCCAAGTCTATGTCCAAAATGGCTCCTTAACAGCTTCTACCCCCAAGCCATAAGACTGCTGAACAATTAGTAAAATGGCCACCCGCACTATTTACATTGACCCCCCCCTTTGTTATTACACTGCGGCTGCTATCTGGTTTTTAGTAACTTTTTTATTTAATAAAATTTGATTTAACCTTTATTTAACTAGGCAAGTCAGTTATTTACAATGACGGCCTACCAAAAGGCAAAAGGCCTCCTGTGGGGACGTGGGCTGGGTTTCAAAATAAAAATGAATTAAATATAAATATAGGACAAAACACACATCACGACCAGAGAGACAACACAACACTACATAAAGAGAAACCTAAGACAACAACATAGCATGGCAGCAACACATAAGAACACATCATGGTAGCAACACAAGATGACAACAACATGRTAGCAACACAACATGGCAGCAGCACAACATGGTAGCAGCACAAAACAGGGTACAAACATTATTGGGCACAGACAACAGCGCAAAGGGCAAGAAGGTAGAGACAACAATACATTGTGCACTTTACCCCCACCTACATGTACAAATTACCTCGACAACATATACCCCCGCACATTGACTCGGTACCAGTAACCGGTACCTCCTGTATATAGCCTCGTTATAGTTATTTTATTGTGTTACTTTTYATTTAATATTTTTATTTAATAAATMTTTTCATAACTCTATTTCTTTAACTTAYTATAAWWWWWWTTMTATTGTGTTATTGACTGTACGTTTGTTTATCCCATGTGTAACTCTGTGCTGTTGTTTGTGACGCACTGCTTTGCTTTATCTTGGCCAGGTCGCAGTTGTAAATGAGAACTTGTTCTCAACTGGCCTACCTGGTTAAATAAAGGTGAAATTAAATAAAAAATTWAATAAAAACTGCATTGTTGGTTAAGGGCTTGTAAGTAAGCATTTCACGGTAAGGTCTACACCTGTTGTAGTCGGCGCATGTGACAAATACAATTTGATTTGATTTAGATTTATATGCACTCAATAATACACACAGACACACACACACATACACAGAGACACAGACATAAACACACACACGCGCATGCGCTTATTTATGTCCTCAGACAAACAGGAATGGCGCGGTGAGAGGACATTGGAGTCAAATAAATTGTGCATGCCAAAGGTAATCAATCTATTCTAATGCAACACCACCAAGGGAAAAGCAATCAAAAATGCAGGAGCTTTTACTTCTGAGCTACAGTGTTGCATTGAGACAAATTACATTGGGCRTGAGAAAAACGCTTAGGATTATGTATCTGTGTGTTGGTATATGTGTGTGTGCAATGATTAAAGTCATCTAAACATTTCCTATTTTCCTTTACACAAATGATTGACAACAATAGATGTTCACCATTTGTTTTACATAACTTTCCATAAGTGGCACATGCTTCGTCATCTACATCAGCTTTATAGGCAGAAATAAAGATACAAGGAGATCCTTAAAAATGTGGAGCTCAGCATTTTCCCAGTGGACTGCTGCGGATAGATTTTTCCTGGCCAAGAATGTTCAAATGTAGCTAGTCTTTTCTAAATCTAGCCTCACTGCTTGTTTCTGGAGCACAATGCAGCAGTTACAGTAACACACTGATGATCACTAGAACAAGGATCCAAATAACGCAGTGTCTGACGTCAGGAATCGCCCAAAATAGATATTTCCAATAAAATTATTGTTGGACGTTCCAGAAGGTCCCACTGGAGCTTGTCATTTATACTTAATCAGGAAATATGATTAAGTAATTAATAGCTATTTTTGTTGTTATTTATAAGTACCTATTACATAACTGTGACACATACAATCCCTCATCACAAAGGGGGAAGGTTCCATGAAATGAGGAGGCACCGAAGGTCTGAAGGGTAGACTAACTCTAACTTTCTCTGTTTTGAAGAATTTGATCTATGACGCTCTTGCCTTTGGGATCAGCAGGGAAATCAAGCACTCAGATTTCTCAACTGGGCTATACTCTAAAAGAGACAGTGTATTTTATTTAATGAAGATGACAGCTTTGTCATCGCAGCTTTCAGGCCAGATGTTCACCGACTAATGTGCGTCTCCGGCACAGTCACCATTACCTTTGCTCCTCTGGGCTTCATGACAATGTATTTATATGTGATTTGATTTAATCTACATTAATTCGATGATGGGGTTGAACAGTGTCTCACAGAGCCATCTCAACCACTCAATAAAAGTTATACCTGGCAAAACCCAGTATACCACTTCCCCTGATCTAGAGTCAGCCCACGAAGCAAATCAACAAATAAACAGAGCAGCACTGCAGTGATAACTCGATGCATCTGGCAGAAAGTTCAATGGGACACCATTCAACCTTTACATCATCTCTCTGACTGCTGTGACCTATTCAGACAGTAACCTCCAAGTCCTTATAAGTATCTGAGGGGAATTTGTCCTGCAGAGAGCTAATCAATTATCTGGTTGGTACTTCCACTCCTCAGACATGAAAAGAGATGAACATTAGCATCACAATGCTAATGACCCATGATCCTCATCCTATTATAACCTTATTAACACGAACACCATTGGTACAATACTGGTTGGTACAATACACTCTACATCACTATGCTGACTATTCCCAGTCTATACACGGTATATCAGACTTCTTCCATTGGTTATGTAACCTCTCCAACAGGTGCAGTCCGTTGCCCCTGGCCAAGCTCTCATCTGTGGCAAACTCATGTAAACAACAGTACTGAAGCAGCTGTGTCATCAGATTAGTTCGTGTTTGCTTTAAAGACCATGTTATTCACCATTTACAACATATTTTTCAAAGTTACCTAATCAGTGGAAATATCAGTGTTGTTTTGAACATTCATTGGCAAATGTTGTAACACACWTCCGTGTGTTATAACTTAAAAGGAACATGATTGCCTCTCTTAGTTTGACACAAAACATACAGTCATTTTAGCTGCAGCTAAACCATTTTATTAATACATAATTCCAGAGGCACAGCCAATTGAATCTGCCTATGCTTTCCAGAAACAAGAGACATACAAGACTCAAGGGATGTCATAATGATGTTATTTTCTGGCTGARGTGGCATAAGATAACCAGAAAAAAACATCAGTATACAACTTGACCATGACATCACAAAATATGTTTGAAGTCTCTACAGCAACAAAAAAAACATTCATGCCCTTAAAAAAAAAACTTTACTTTGCCACAAAATATCTTATAGAATTGCCAGGAAGTCAAATCCATACTGTGACCTCAACAGAGTGGTTTGTTGTATCTGCTGATGATTGGGTGAGCTATACTGTGTATGCTTTCTGGCCGAGCCAGCATGGGGGTTAAGGCTGTAGAACATAAATCAGCCTGACAAGATAGGGGGGATGGTRGTGACTATGGGAATTTATTGTAAATGAGATGGAATGATTGGGGATGAAGGAGAAAAGTTAATAGGTTTTGGTGTGATTCGTCTTACCATTGGTGACCTCTTCTACACTTCAAAGGGATTTACAGTAAGCACATACAGTAAATCTGTATAGGGTCATCTACTGTATAGCAAGGAGAGGTGAAGAGCAGCTATGGAAGAAAGAGAGAAACTGGGGGAGACAGAATAAGGAACAGCAACTGAAATAGAAGAGGGGGAGATGGAAAAGAGGGAGAAAGGTAGATGGAAAAGGAGGGAGAAAAGGAGATGGAAAAGGAGGGAGAAAAGGAGATGAAAAGAGATGAATAGTGTAAAAGATCTTAGAAACGTTGACTCACCATGTAGCATAGGTCGTCAAAGCCATTAAGCAGCAGCTTGCTCTCGTACTGCGGCAGCCCCACATGCTCCAGCCACTCACCCACGGGCTGGTCCAGGGCTTTGCTGCAGGCCCCATCTGCCGAGAGAGGGAAGCGCTTCAGCAGGGAGAAGCCGTTCAGCCGGTAGCAGCGGCACTCCGAGGACGAGACATGACATTGCCACATCATCCTCGGCCAGCACAGCCGAGTGCAGGAGCACCAGCAGGGCAGAGGAGACAGGGTCCAGGTTGGGGGAGGGCGGCTCCCACAGGGCAGGAGGGGGCCCGGCTATTCTTACACTAGAGATATAGTGGTGKAACCTGCCCACCGTGGTATACTGTACACCCACTGTTGTTACTGTGAGTGTCAATGTCAGGCAAGGGTGGAGGTAGAGGTGGATATGTAGATCCTTTGAATACTGATCACCACTTTCAATTGATTGAGCCAATCTGGCATCTTCTATCAAAATGTTTTGCTAATTACTGACATGGAAATTGCCAATTGCCAATGCCTCAAAATGTGCCTCAAAAKGCACACTGTAATACGGAGCACTAAACAAAATAATTTTCCAGACCACACAAAGATGATACAGTATTACTGGATATCATATTCCACATGCTGTCTTTAAACCTGGTTAAACCATCATCAGCATCATCCTTTTTGAGATAATATTCCACAAGKGTATGGTAAACCACAGTAAGTTACAGCTCCACTTTGTAGCATTTGTTCACCTCTGTCTCTGTCCCATGGCTTTATTGGACAACCTGTCTGAGAGCTCTGACGGTAGAACCGTGATAAGGTAAGGCTATTCGTGTAATCTGGATTATGGGATTCTCTCTAGGATTTTGGTCTTATTCCACAAACAGAATGAGAGTCCAATCTCAAACACCAAAATTCAGGTTTCTCCTTTGGCTTCCRACTGTTGATGAAAAACTCCTGAAATAAAATCAGAATCCAATCACTAGCCGCTTGATAAAGCTCCAGCCGCCGGCATGCCTGCTAGCCTGAGGCTCTATGTTCTTGGTGTTCCCAGTGATCCTGGTGGTAAACCTGATGCTTCCCAACATATAGACTCCCCTTTGGAGGCTGGCTCATTCAGAGAAAGTTCTTATCATATCTCACACCAGTAAATCCAAGCTCAGCTCTAACAGAGCACAGGTGAGCCTCTTGACTCTTGGCTGAGATCTCCACAGGACCACCTTGGTTCAGCCTGCCTCCTCCCTGTGCGATAAGCCCCCTCTACCCCACCTGGCTCTCCCACACCGTGGGWACAGCTAGCTCCTGTGCTCAGAGCAGAGGTTTGCTGCATCCCCTGTCTGATGCATGCACTGTCACAAAGCAGCTGCTCTCGGCTCACACGCTCCCCTCACCGCTTCCCTCACAGGACATAACGTCCTGATGCTGGATACTCACGAGTCCAGAAAGCAGCCTCAACCGCGTCCTTCCCGCATCCACAACAGGCAGTCTTGATGCTCATCCCCCTTCCCATTCAGACAAATCCCTCAAGCTTTCTCTCTCTTCTGCTCTCTTTCTGGCTCTTTACCTCATTCCCTCATTCACATAGTCTCTCAATCCACTGCAGGGCTGCCGTATGCTGCCTGATGGAGAGGGTACTGCTCCACGTATCAGCTCTTCGTTCCTCCCCCTATATCTCTCTGCCTCACACTCTTACTATATAAATCCCCCTCCCTCTCCCTCTACCTCATAGCCTTCTCTCACTCTCCTCTACTCAACAGTCTCTCTCTCTCCTCTACCCCAGTCCTCTCTCTCTCCTCTACCGTCTCTCTTTTCCTCTACCTCACAGTCTCTCTCTCTCTCTCTCTCTCTCTCTCTCTCTCTCTCTCTCTCTCTCTCTCTCTCTCTCTCTCTCTCTCTCTCTCTCTCTCTCTCTCTCTCTCTTCTCTCTCTCTCTCTCTCTCTCTCTCTCTCTCTTCTCTCTCTCTCACACCCTCTACCCGGTCTCTCTCTCGCTCTCTCTCTCTTCCCACCATCTGCACTGATTAGAATTGCACAGAGGCACTCTGATCTTGCTAGTGCTGAAAAGACACCACCGTCAGAGGCAGGGAACAAGCACTAGGAGCCTCAAAATCACAGACCTCTGTATGGAATGACTAGAATATAAAAAGGATGTATGTTTCTCCCCTTCTACATGGGCAGTGATTTCAAAGCTCGGCTTCCCATTGCTTTACAAGGAACATTAAAATAAAGAAAATGTTCAAGCTTATTCACAGCTGTCCTTAATTAATTTACATCTCGCTGTGATGATTGGGCGAGTGGGGCAGCACTGACTCAAGTCAGTGCAAAGCTCTCTCGCACGCACGCACGCACGCACGCACGCACGCACGCACGCACGCACGCACGCACACACACACACACACACACACACACACACACACACACACACACACACACACACACACACACACAGAGTGTTTAATGGACTGTCTCTCATAACGACTCTCAAGTCCCTTTCATTGGATACCCCCCATGCTACAAGATGACAGGAGAAACATTACACTCTTAGAAAAAAAGGTACTATCTAGAACCATAAAGGGTTCATCTGCTGGTTCCAGGTAGAACCCTTTTKGTTCCAGGTAGAACCCTTTTCGGTTCCATGTAGAACACTTTCCTATGGGGACAGCTGAAGAACCCTTTGGGAACCCTTTTTTCTAAGAGTGTAACTCCTTTTGTTACGTCAGCACATATCACAAACTATTTTAGAATACAACAGTTGATGCGTGAAGCTTACAGATAACTGCAGGAATCAAACGTGTGAAATGCAACAGGATAATACAAATGGGCACACAGACTTCTATTGAAATAAAACCAAATAGGCATTTGCACCCACCTATGCAGGGCTGCTTACTGCKTCCATCACTGGTGTTATCTGGATACAGTTACAGGCACAGAGTAATTATGCAGGCTTTCAGTCTGCCTGTGAACGCCTCACACATCCCATCCCCAGCCAGCTGGCCAGAGGAGGAGAAGTAATGGTTACAGAGGCAAAGTGAGGAGCGATCGATTTGAGCTCCTGCCGTAATTGGCCGGCTGTAACCAAGTTGCTCTACCTTAATGAAGGTAAAGGTCAGGTCTTTGTGACCACGCATCCGAGATAAGCTCAAGAGCTAACACTCATAATTCATAATCAAGAACAGACAGCCCTTCTATTAGACATGCTTTGGGAGAAAGGATGAATGCACTCACTACTTACTGTAAGTCACTCTGGATAAGAACGTCTGCTAAATGACAAAAAATTATAATAATGTGAAAAGGAAAAGGAAGACAAATGAAGCAGACAGATAAGAGATGGACATAAAACGATGAATAGTGAAGATGATGAAATGTGCATGTGTGGGAGATAAGATGGTAATAAAGAAATAGGAAAGATTGGAGCAGACTCATTAAGTTTCAGTCAGACCCCTCCCTCTTCCCCCAGAGTTTTACCGATGGCAGCTTCTTTAATATATCACTCTAACAAAGCCTGTTAAAAATACCAGCCCTCCCCACCCAATTACAGCCATTCATTTGGGACGACATCAGCTCCCAGGGACCAGCACGGCCTAATTACTGAGTGATTGTTACTGTTAGGGGGAACTGGGTTACTACCTCAGCCCACTAAACGAGTCTTCACGTCCAGTTTGGGCTAGTGGGCTTCCGAAGGGACCGAGAGAGGTACCTAGGTCTAAACTTGGCTCTGGGGGAAATATTTACGGAGAGTTAATGGCTCTGCTATCTAGATAAAGCACTGCCTCTTTATCAATGTGAGARGAGCCCTAGCTCTGTCAACACATCCACAACGGCAACACTACCGAAAGGAACCGCAAAGCTAAATTAATTCACAGGAACGGAAGACGGACACTATTTCTTTGAAYGACAGAGGAGCGGCAAACACAAACTGAGCTGCAGGATGCCTCCTGTGTGTTGTTAGGAGAGCTCCCTCTCCCTCCCTGCTCGCTGTTTAAGTTAATTTACTYAATGCTCCTGTAACAGACAATTGAAGCACTTTCAAACCACAAATGCAAACAGCACATCGTTTAAGCATTCAATAGGCAGGGATATTTGAAGAGGCAAAATGGCACAGCAGTCACAAAAAAATATATTATAGTTTAGGATGAATTAGCACAGGTCATCCCTAGGAAATAGTATCCCCTCAAAGAGRGGTGAGGAGAATAGGAGGGAGAGAGAGATGGAAGGGTTGGGGGATAATATAGCTCCTTTACAATGGTGGAATAATGTAGGGGAGAATAGTGACAATTTGGCTTCCCTCTCCCTCACTCACTCTCTTCCCCTCTCTTGATATCTTAATCCGGAAGGGCACTTTCATTTTGTATCATTTCATTTTGTAGGAGAATACAATACCCTCATTATGCCTTTACCAAGAGGGCAAGTCAGTCAACACATTTTGGCTAAACGTAGGGYGGCAGGTAGCCTMGCGGTTAGAGCATTGGGCAAGTAACCGAAAGGTCGCTGGTTCAAATACCTGAGCTGACAAGGTGAAAGATCTGTCGATGTGCCCTTGAGCAGGGCACTTAACCCTACTTTGCTCCAGCGGTGCCGTACTACTACAGCTGACCCTGTAAAACAACACATTTCACTGCACCTATTTGGTTTATGTGACAATAAAACAYATTTTGTTGAAAAACATTTTTACATCTCCTCTCCATGCCAAATGACAGAGTAACAAGAAATCAGGTACAATCAGGYGATAAAATCAGCACAGCTATGAATCAGCTGAATCTGGGACAGGCTCCTGCTGAGTCCTCTTTATGAAAAACTCAAAATACTGAAATAGTATAGAAGCACCGTCTACATCAACAAACACATCAATTACCATACTTTCCAGCCACATTACGTAGAGTACAATAACATCAGGTATAAAAAGAATAGTAAATGAGTGGTAGATGAAATTGGAATAATAAAACTATATACTTTCAGCTGAAGGAGAGGAAACCACAGTGAGTTTCATTAGTGAGTTTCATGAGAGTGGTTATGACTAATGATAATATTCAATTATGCATCAAGGACCATATATGGACATGATGACGGTGGCCTGTTCAGTGTAATGGACACACATCGTCAGAGGAAGGCAGATGTGCTGTATGATGTCATGATGAAAAAGACCCTAGCACAGTCAGCCTGCAGTGTGGAGCTATTACTGTACATTAATAATACATATTAATAATACACATTACAACATTAAGCCAAAAGAGTGTCATTATCAATATGAGTTTGACCAAAAATCCTCATAGCACAATGACCATAATCCACTGAGGTAAATAGCTTTGGGGAATCACATTATAGAAAAGTGTCTAAGGGAGATTTAGAGATCCAGTATACCAAGTTGAGAATGTAATCTAAATAAACTGAGCATTTGTTAGTTGGCTCCTCACTGAGAGCCGCCTGAAGGATAGACTCGATGAAGCAGAGAATAGATTCAGCCTCTATTGATACACAGCACAGGAAAAATGATAGTCAAGTGAAGTTTGAATTTGATTTATSTTAAAGTGGAAATACACTTCACACCACAAAACCCCATACAGATGACACAGGTTTCACACAAAACAAATTACACCTTGAATTGTTATGATTTATGGGAAAAACAAATCTTCATATCTTTTATGTCTTATAATATGGTTGTTGGCTTCTAATGAGCCTGTACAGCATAGAAACAGTCTGCCAGTGGTGTAAAGTACTTAAGTAAAAATACTTTTAAAGTACTACTTAAGTCGTTTTTTGGGATATTTGTACTTTACTTTGCTATACATATTTTTGACAACTTTTACTTTTACTTCACTACATTCCTAAAGAAAATAATGTACTTTTTACTCAATACATTTTCCCTGAACACCAAAAGTATAGGTTACATTTTGAATGCTTGGCAGGWCAGGAAAATGGTCCAGTTCATGCACTTATCAAGAGAACATCCCTGGTCATCCCTACTGCCTCTGATCTGSTGGAATCACTAAACACATGCTTCATTTGTAAATGATGTATGCGTGTTGTAGTGAGCCCCTGGTTATAAATAAAAAGAAAAGAAAATTGTGATTAATATAAGCATACTTAAGTATATTTTTGCGATTACACTTAATTTTGATACATGTGGTATATTTAAAATCAAATAGTATTTTACTGGGTGACTTTCACTTTTACTTGGGTCATTTTCTATTAAGGTATCTTTACTTTTTCTCARGTATGACAAYTGGGTACCTTTTCMACCACTGCCCTTTACTTTAACGCTCTGTCATAAGGCCTACATAGAGCTGTCATAAGATGGCTTACTGTTTGTATGCAACCTTTACCTACATGTAGGTATTTACCTGTGGTGCGCTGCTGGTCATTGGATGACTCGATGCCTGCTCCAATCATGTTCATGAGCTTCTCAATCTGTGGAAGAGGAGTGAAACATTAGGACAAACCAGATATGGTTACCCCCAGGTAATGATCATCAACATGTGCTCCTAAAGCTTGTTTCTGTGTGTTTACAAACAGTGTACATGGATGCTGACTAAGGAGGAGGGCAGAAATGATGGATGAAGAGTAAAACAACAACATGGTGGGTAGTGTTTAATTGGTCCTTCACACAGGGTGTCAGGGTGAATTGCAATTTAAAGCGATTGAACCTTCGGTGCACGAAGCGCAGGGAAAACCTGWAGACCAAATTGCTTTAGATCTCTACAAAATGACCTTTATAAGATTCAATAAGGCTCTCTGCCCCGTCTCTGAATAGAAAGTGAAAACCTGCTGTATACAGAGTAAAACAACAAGCCTGCATGGAGGTTAACACAAAACAATCCAAGCACATCATGGGCCTAAAACATATTGCCTTAGAAAATAACTAATAATAATTTATCTTCTGAAAGCAAAGTCAAGAAAATATTGCAGTAATATTGCACAGTTCAGCTCTGTCTGTTTGTGTGAGAACTGGGGTTGTGACATTCTCCAGCACCCTCTCCTCTTGGCAGACTGAGATTCCGGGACGAGAACTTCTCAGAGCAATGGAGGGAGCTTACTGTACTCTAACTGTTCAGGAGGTAGCTAATGCCATAATACAGCGCTATCCAGTGATTTAGCCAGCATATTCTACTACTATAAAAGTCTGAAAAGCTGAATCCGCTTTCACAAGTGACACTGGAGACATAGAAAGGGTTATTTGACATACTATTTAGTATTTGAGAAGCCCTATGCACTTTGCTAGTGGCATCAACACTCAGAAAAAGCCTTGATTMATTTAGAAGTCAGACAGGTGGGAAGCATGGCAGCTCCCTCCAGCAATACAGACCTCACATATTCCACATCGAATTAACCCAGTTACATTCTATATCACACACGTACCRTCAACACATTGCCCATATGCTATAGTGCACCTTATCTCGGCCCAAAAGCAGTTGTTTGAGGAATTCCATCTCATTACAATTAAAGAGCTAGAACATGCGGAGACTCTTTCAGCCTSAGAGTAATACCATTAAGGCTACACAACTGTTCCACATCATCACTCTTGCCAGATGTACAGGACATCAGGCGAGAACAAATCTGTGGAAAATCCGTACAAAAATCTAGTTAGTGTAGCTGTCATAACGCATCACATAATATATGATTTTTCAAAGTGAATTTGTGACCCCTTAAGGGGTCTGATATAGACTTTCCAGTAAGCTCTTGAGTGGCAAGCCTTTGATTAGTGCAAAAGTGGATTGGAATAATCAGATATAGAGACCACAAAGAAATAAAAGATAACACAGTTATGAAGTGAAGGGCCTGTTGGTGGACGCTGTTAAATCAATTGTGTTCCTCTTAAAGTGATCACGCTGCAATCAGTTGGGATCTATATGCTAATCCTCTTAGTGGGCCATTCAATATCTGCTGCTGATGCCATGCTGTTGTCACACTGCTCTGTTACCCACACCAAGGAGCCAGGGAGAAGACCTGTTGTCACACTGCTCTGTTACCCACACCAAGGAGCCAGGGAGAGAACCTGTTGTCACACTCTCTGTTACCCACACCAAGGAGCCAGGAGAAGACCTGTTGACACTGCTCTGTTACCCACACCCAAGGAGCCAGGAGAAGACCTGTTGTCTACACACTAGCTCTGTTACCCACACACAGGAGCCAGGGCAGAAGACCTGATTAGGAGAAGACTGCTCTGTTACCACACCAAGGAGCCAGGGAGAAGACCTGTTGAGCTGCTCTGTTACCCACACCAAGGAGCCAGGGAGAAGACCTGTTGACACTGCTCTGTGTACCACCACACCAAGGAGCCAGGGAGAAGACCTGGTGACACTGCTCTGTTACCCACACACAAGGAGCCAGGAGAAGACCTGTTTGGAACTGCTCTGTTACCCACCACCAAGGAGCCAGGGAGAAGACCTGTTGTCACACTGCTCTGTTACCACACCAAGGAGCCAGGGAGAAGACCTGTGTGAAAGCTGCTCTGTTACCCACACCAAGGAGCCAGGGAGAAGACCTGTTGTCACACTGCTCTGTTACCCACACCAAGGAGCCAGGGAGAAGAACCTGTTGTCACACTGCTCTGTTACCCACACCAAGGAGCCAGGGAGAAGACCTGTTGTCACACTGCTCTGTTACCCACACCAAGGAGCCAGGGAGAAGACCTGTTGAGCACTGCTCTGTACCCACACCAGGAGCCAGGGAGAAGACCTGTTGGAAGACTGCTCTGTTACCACACCAAGGAGCCAGGGAGAAGACCTGTTTGCACATGCTCTGTTACCCACACCAAGGAGCCAGGGAGAAGACCTGTTGTCACACTGCTCTGTGTTACCCACACCAAGGAGCCAGGGAGAAGACCTGTTGCACACTGCTCTGTTACCCACACCAAGGAGCCAGGGAGAAGACCTGTTGCACACTGCTTGTTACCCACACCAAGGAGCAGGGAGAAGACCTGTTGTCACACTGCTCTGTTACCCACCACCAAGGAGCAGGGAGAAGACCTGTTGGAAGCTGCTTACCCAACTGGCTCATCAACCCATAAAACCTCCTCTCCAAACCAGGCCTCTCATGGGTCTGTGCCTCTTAAGGGTCCGTGGTTACATTTGTATAGTAATGTATGACCAATTTTTTAATGGCAATTCAACTCATTTGGGACAGTCAAGCTATCACTTAGCTAAGTCCCATATAAACAAATGTAGATTTGTTAGTTATACACCCATCTATGTAGATCATGATGAATCACTGTCAGCTATAAGCTTTGTGTAGGATCAACTGGTCTCAGGGAAATTCGTACTATCCTGTTACGTTTATAGATTGCATTATGAATGGAATAGCATATGTACATTATCAATACTACATTATCGGACGTATGTATCATAACTTATTACACTGTATGTTCACCAGATGCGCATACATTTTGCTATAATGTTGTTTTTGCCGGATGTCTAGTCCGCATTTACTTGAACACACATATACATTCACAAACGCAGAAAGGCTTGCAGCATGGAGAAGGTTGTTTCTCTGTCTCTTAGGGTCCTACCTTCTTCTACTGTCTCTGGTTCCACCTTGTTCTCTGTCTCTGGGTTCCCTACCTTGTTTCTCTGTCTCTGGGTTCCCTACCTTGTTTCTCTGTCTCTGGGTTCCTAACTTGTATTCTCTGTCTCTAGGTTCCCTACCTTGTTTCTCTGGTTCTACTTGTTCGCCTGGGTTCCCTACCTTGTTTCTCTGTCTCTGGGGTTCCTACGTTCTCTGTCTTTACTTGTTCTCTGTCTCTGGGTTCCCTACCTTGTTTTCGTCTTCGTTCCTATGTTCCTCTGCTCTGGTTCTCTGTGTCATCGTCGTCTGGGTTCCCCTACCTGTTCTCTCATGTCTCTGTATCTGGTTTGTTTTCCTACCTTGTTCTCTGTCTCTGGGTTTCCCTGACCTTGTTTCTCTGTCCTCTGGGTCCCTACCTTGTTCATTCTCTGGTCTTCCTACTGTTCTCTTGGTTCCTACTTGGTTTTTTCTCTGTCTCTGGTTCCCTACCTTGTTCACTCTGCTCTGGTCCCTACCTTGTTTCTCTGTCTCTGGGTTCCCTACCTTGTTTCTCTGTCTCTGGGTTCCGCTTACCTTGTTTCTCTGTCTCTGAGTTCCCTACCTTGTTTCTCTGTCTTCTGGGTTCCCTACCTGTTTCTCTGTCTCTGGGTTCCCTACCCTGTTCTCTCTGTTGCTACTGGCCGTCCCTACACTTGTTGTCTCTAGTCCTCTGGCGTTCCTACCTTGTTTCTCATGTCTCTAGGTTCCCTACCTTGTTTCTCTGTCTCTGGGTTCCCTACCTTGTTTCTCTGTCTCTGGGTCCCACCTTGTTTCTCTGTCTCTGGTTCCCTACCTTGTTTCTCTGTCTCTGGGTTCCCTACCTTGTTCTCCTGTCTCTGGTTCCCTACCTTGTTTCTCTGTCTCTGGGTTCCCTACCTTGTTTCTCTGCTCTCTGGTTGCTCCCTACCTTGTTTCTCTGTCTCTGGCGTTCCCTACCTTGTTTCTCTGTCTCTGGGTTCCCTACCTTGTTTCTCTGTCTCTGGGTTCCCTACCTTGTTTCTCGTCTCTGCGGTTCCCACCTTTTTCTCTGTCTCTGGTGCCCTACCTTGTTTCTCTGTCTCTGGGTTCCCTACCTTGTTCTCTGTCTCTGGGTTCCTAACCTTGTTTCTCTGTCTCTGGGTTCCCTACCTTGGTCTCTGTCTTCTGGGTTCCCTACCTTGTTTCTCTGTTCTCTGGGTTCCCTGACCTTTGTTTCCTGTCTCTGGGTTCCCTACCTTGTTCTCTGTCTCTGTCTGGCTGGTTCCCGTACCGCTGTGTTTCTCTGTCTCTGGGTTCCCTAACCTATGTTTCGTCGGTCTCTGGAGTTTCCCTACCGTGTTTCTCTGTCTCTAGGGTTTCCCACCTTGTTTCTCTGTCTCTGGGTTCCCTACCTTGTTTCTCTGTCTCTGGGTTCCCTACCTTGTTTCTCTGTCTCTGGGTTCCCTACCTTGTGTGACCAAAGCGCCAGTTGCTACCAGGACGTCCATGTTAAACATGTCGCATGGAGACACATTGCCAATGCGATTGGATGACCTGGTCAGTTGAATGTGAAATAGTTTGCTGGAAAGTGAAAGCTAGGTGCTGGCAATTTCTTAGCTAWGCTATCTAGAAAAGTAGTTAGCTTTGTAGTTAGATAGTCAGCTAACTTCTGTTCATACCACCGCAAGGTAAAGCCACGCTTAAGTTGAAAATATTGAACGCATGCGGTACACAGAACGCACCGCAGTCTAGTGCGGAATTCCCAATGCAGCGTTGCAGACTGCTCCATTGACAATGAATCACTTCCGCTGGAACACAATGAGTTTAACGCATCTGGTGGACATGAGGCTTTACCCGGTCGTACAATAGCATACTAATTGGATGCCATACCTTATCATACTTCTTAGAGGACATATAATATTATATGTCTTTCTCTGAGACCAGGTTGTTTGTTGTGTCCTAACAACAAAGGAGAATTACGGGGAGAATTTATGTTGGCGGTTAGGGGAACTAACGACAAATGTTAAGAGAATTTCCGTAGCAGGTTATGTTAAATGGTTTAAATTTAGAATAAGTGTTAGGGAAATGTAACAGGATCACTATTTTAGGACAGGCCACAGTACAGACTAATGGACAAGTGTACAAAGACCCATGACTGAAGACATGTCAGAGGTGGGCTGATTTTTATGGATGCTTGTTTCACCTGGTTCAATGCTGAACTATCCGTTGGCTCTATCGGCTAGATGATAACAGAATTTAAATCAATAGATTTTTTATGTTTAACCAAGCAGGTTTGCTCACATCCCCGCACCATAATGACAGCCTGCTCTGTGTCTATTTGATGCAGTGGGTGGGATGGGGACATCRGGCGGGAAAGCGACATGGCCTTCGTGTTTCGCTGGGTGAGATATTTTTTGTCAAAATAGATCTTATAAATAGATGTTCTCTCTGCCCTAGCTAGCCACATAAATTATGAACTGAGTTAAACCAGCATATGTKCTGAACATGTTAGTCCTCTTTCCCAGCTAAAATTATTTTCAGCCAGGGYCCCAATAGACTGCAGCAATGTTAACACGATGAGAGAAATGGACGAGAGCATGCCACAACAGACTCAGACACACACACATACACACACACCACCCACTACAACCACAATCATCTCTCCGATACAAAAGGGTAATTTGAAGTGCACTCACTAAAGAAAGGAGATATTCAAAGCGTCTCTAATGGCTAGAGGTATCGAGGTATGCACCTGTAACATGTCTGGTTTAGACAGATGTGTCTTTAGAGAATTTAACAGATGTAAAGCTGTGAAGCTGTTGATCACAGTTGTCATCATACAAGTCATTAGCATACTRTGTGATGATCCCTTGTTTGCTAGAGTGCTCTCCCGCGTGGAGGACTGCTCTTATGCCAAAATGTCCTCACTATAACCCTTATATCAAATCAAATAAATGGGACAAGCATAATCAGGGTGAGATAATAACAAGGAATTACAACTATAAATTACTTCAGACGATTGTGGACAGAAATAAATGTCCAGCAGAGAATTTCAGGCTCTAACTGCTGGACATGCTGTAGTCTAAATCTGAGTGTGTCTAAGGGCTGAGAGCAAACCAATCTCAACAGGAATATGGCGTCCTCTGCAGTTACTCCAACRTATTGCAGTATGCAGTGTGTGTGTGTCACACCTGGCTTCCTCTCTTCCTAAGTGTGTGTAATGTAGACACTAGCTCTGGACTGTCCGAGGGGGACAGAACGTTGTTGATCTCCTTATGAGTAAGTCTGAGTAAGTCTTTGCCCTTGCATCCTCTCCCCCGCCCTGCCCCAAATGACACTAGAAAAGAAACAGACACACGGGGGCAGCTGCAAAACAGGATGCCCTTAAGAACAGAACAGGACACCCCTCCCAGCGTGGCCTGAGTAAACAGTCCTGTCAGAGAGCAGAGAGAAGAGGGAAGAGCAGAGAGGGGGCCAGGGAACCAGACAGTCCTGTCAAAGAGGGGAGAGCAGAGAGGGGGCCAGGGAACCAGACAGTCCTGTCAAAGAGGGAAGAGCAGAGAGGGGGCCAAGGAACCAGACAGTCCTGTCAAAGAGGGGAGAGCAGAGAGGGCACCGGGCACCAGACAGTCCGGTCAAAGAGGGGAGAGCAGAGAGGGGGCCAGGGAACCAGACAGCCTGTCAAAGAGGGAGACCAGAGAGGGGGCCCAGGGAACCAGACAGTCCTGTAAAGAGGGGAGAGCAAGAGAGGGGGCCAGGGAACCAGACAGTCCTGTCAAAGAGGGGAGAGCAGAGAGAGGGCCAGGGAACCAGACAGTCCCTGTCAAAGAGGGGAGAGCAGAGAGGGGGCCAGGGAACCAGACAGTCCTGTCAAAGAGGGGAGACGAGAGGGGGGGCCAGGGCACCAGACAGCCCTGTCAAAGAGGGGAGAGCAAAGGGGCCAGGGGGGGAACCAGACAGTCCTGTCAAAGAGGGGAGAGCAAAGTGGGGGCCAGGGCACCAGACAGTTCTGTCAAAAGAGGGAGAGAGCAGAGAGGGGGCCAGGGAACCACACAGTCCTGTCAGAAGGCAGAGGGGAGACAGAGAGAGGGGCCAGGGAATCAAATAGTCCTGTTAGAGAGCAGTAGGGGAGAGCAGAGAGGGGGCCAGGGAATCAAATAGTCCTGTCAGAGAGCAGGATGGGATGAACCAGAAAATACAATCATTTCTATCTAGACTAGAGTTCAAAACAATACAGCGTCAGACCAGGATTGAAGTAAGCCTACTTCAAGCCTGCATTAGCCTACTGGAAAGTAGGGGAAACAGCGGGGAACAGAAGAGACTTCAAGCCATGTGCGGGTTGACCCATAGTAAGCAGTCTGACTATCAGGAGTGACAGCCCAAGCCCAATTAKCCTTGTGTGCCAGGGTTGCTATGGGGTATCGGTGGGAGTGATCAGGCCACTCATSCATTCAGCACTTGCCTGCAGGCATTCTGCAGCGACTGTATGGGTAAAGTCAGCGCCACTGCTGCCCCTTYCCTCCTGTCTATCACTGTTCTTCCTCTCTTTATCACTCTTTATCACTCATTACAACTCCCCCTCCTCTCCCCTCTGCCCCTAAAGGAATTAAAAGCTATATTTGAAGCCTGACTATGCATTAACTCTCCCAGTGCCAATCCCTGCCTATCACCCAACCCAGAGAACCCAGAGAATTACCTCATCCCACTCGGAGGCGAAGGAGGGCGATCTCTCCATCTGTTTGTTCCCAGAACTGCAGTTAGCCACAGACTCACAGCAGCTGTTCAGACCCCCATCCTCCTCACCCAGGGGAGACACCAACAGGTCTGAGTCCRACTTGGAGAGGCTCCGGGTCAACTTCAGGTCCCCCGGAGGCTTCAGCCTGACTGGAGGAACAGCCACAGCCCCTGTCAACTCCCTGGCCTCAGCCTTGGCAGTGTGGACCACCGTGGCATAGATGGGATCAGCGTCCAGGAGGGAGGCTGACATTACTGTGGAGCTGCTTGTGTGGCAGTGTTAGGATCCTAGCCTCCCTGTACCCAGGCCTCAGGCAGCAGTCTCTCTTCTTATACCAACGGTCAGTGCAGAGAGGGCTGTAAAACACTGCAGGATCCAGCAGTCTCAGTCTGTACAGAGCTTCCTGTTGAATTCTGAGGAAAAGCCAGACAGAAGGGGTGATGTAAGAAACAGTGAGGCAGGAAATATCTCTGTCGTGACACTAATAAGAATCTGCCTACTAAATCATTTATGTTTAAAACATATTAAATCTATTCCGTTTGGTGAAACGGAGCGTGTAAGAGAGAGGATTGCTGCGTGTGTCCATAGCTCAGATACAATCATCAGGGTCCACCCACTAGTTGTATCCGGCTGCCCTCCCCTTAGTGACTGCTGCCTCCGAGTTTTTTATGCTTTCCTTCCCCTCTCTTCACGTCTCCCTCTCTTGCTTTTTCTCGCTCTCACTCTCTTCCTCCTCTTTCTCTTTCAGCCTTCGCTCTTATTCTTGAGCAACATACTATCTTTCAAATGGTTRAGTTTCAAACAAGACTGCCTAGATWGAAAGACTATTCCCAACTAGATGAATGAATAAAACAGACACCAGTGTAGTCAAAAGGAAAATGAAGAAATGAATGTGATACACAACACACACAAACATACACACGCAAACATAACACACACAGGCAATTATCCCAGTAAGGCACAGCAATAGAATCAGATTCTGAATATTTCAAAGGACTCTAGCTGCTTTATACAGTTTTAAAATAATGCCCTGTGCTTGCTTTTCAAAAATGAATCTAACACAGCAACAGTTATTTGCAACAGCTGCTTTCAGGAACTGTAATAGCCTTAACAACGTCATGTGAAATCCCCATTGATCTGTTTTACCATACCTGCACACTTTGTCTTTGTCTGTCTGTGTTCTGAGAAGAGCTGCCGTCCTGTTCCTCATCTGTCCTCTGACTCCCTATCGGAGGACCAAGTCTGTCCTCTGACTCCCTATCAGAGGACCAAGTCTGTCCTCTGACTCCCTATCAGAGGACCAAGTCTGTCCTCTGACTCCCTATCGGAGGACCAAGTCTGTCCTCTGACTCCCTATCGGAGGACCAAGTTTGTCCCGTCCCGTGGTGGGGATCTGAGGCCTGGCCTTATTAAGACTGACAGCTGGGGTAATCAGGTTACTGACGCAGTGGGTGCCTGCCTATTCAGAGGGAGGGCTGCCTGCGAGGATTCCTCCACCACGCTCTGTGTGCTGTACCACTGGGTCTTGGATAAGCCCCTGAATGAATTCAAGTATATTTTCTGGTCAATATATTTGCTCCATTAGGCATTTGAAGTTGACTGCCAGGCATTTCAATGGTTAAAATGGGTGAAGAGACTTGATGGCTTGATGAGAATGCAGAACGGATCCCACACACTCTCATATACTGAGCAGTCTATTCATCAGGGGTTGATTCTGACAAAAGGCTCTCTTGTAAGGCGTCCTTAACCTTCAGCAGCACCCGCTGTCAGCATGCACTGTGTACCCCTTCCCTGTAGTGCCCTCAGTCAGCCAAGTCCCTGGCCCGCCCCCCTCTTCCCTTTGGATAGTACTGGTATGTACAAGACACAAGGGATAACATCATAGCCTGGGCGAGAGAGAGCAAGAGAGCGAAAGAGAGAGAGAGAGGACACTGCTCAGCAATGATGACAAAAAACTGAGGTGAAATTACCAAATTATTCATAACCATTTAGTTCATTTTGAAAGGTTCTGGGTGTTGAATAAATGTTTACAGAGATGTAATGATGCCYTAATGGTATATTAGAGAAACTAAAAGAAGAAGGAAATACGTATGCTCCTTCATCTGGCTGGAGAGCTCCAGGGCAGAGAGAATGACTCATGAACATGGTCCTCCAACCAAGCGAAGCACAGCCAGCAAACACAGCAGCACAGTGTAGTAAACACACGCAACACAAGCACCTCTCTGTGTTTCAGTGTGTTGTATGCTCTCTGACTCACAACTACATTTTAGATTTTAGGGTTCTTAGGCATTTGGTCTCTGAGGTACTTTGCACCTATGTATCCCAAGGCCCTCAATTTACATTTTCATAACACTGCAGGATTCCAGAAACACTCTGTTGTTCCATTACTTCTCTCCTGCTTGAAATCATTACTTCTCTTTGCAAACCTGGTGCTTTACATCATCTCGACAAGCCCCAGATGACCTGCATTCATTCTATGAAGTGAAAGGGGGCCCATTGTGTTATAAAGATAATCAGCCATAGATGTTATTGCCTTCTGTGAAGCAAGCTGTTTGGGTCGAATACAAATCTTAGAACCAAGCTAACTCATACTAGTGAAAACGGGGAAAACAGGAAAAACACTGCCTACCTCTCAGAGACACCTTGTATAAAATGAAACCACACTTTCTCTGCGTCTGATGATTGTTTTAACCCCATTTCATTGCAGTATATTAGAGGGTTATTATGCCTGTATACTAAGGATGAGATGTCCATCCTTTAGAATCACGAGAGAACTCCATTAGCTTAAACCAAGTCTTACTAGGGATTTTGAGAATTTTCCTGGGCCATGACACGGACTCTCAGCCTCTTAGAACTTAGAGGCTCTTACAAAAGCAACCTGTCACATGTACTGTATCTCAGCACTCTCGTTTATAGCCCAGAATGTGGTGCAATTGAAAAGACATGTTGGACTGTGAAACAGTAATTAAATTACAATCTGTGAGAGTTATGTAGGCTTACAGTTACTGTTTGAACTGAAACACACATTTTCAATAATGTTAAATTATTTATACCAGTTAAATGTAAGTAAATGTAATCGAAAATGTASTCTACGTAATCCCCAAAAGTATGTATTTATCATGAGAGGGCCATGAACAATAACTAGTAATTCTGTATACTCCAAGAAAGGTTAAAGTCTCAACTTTATGGTAAAAATAGTTATAAATTGCTGAGGTGTAGTCACTTTTGAGGACACAAGCTCAAGTACACAGTACAAATATGATACAAATATGATACAAATATGAAATGTTTTATATGATGTATTTCCTATTCAACAAAACTGTATGAATGAGGCTTTAAATGACATATATGCGTTCTAAATATAGTATAATCAAATGATAAAATGACTAACTATAACATTTCACCTTCCTTATAACTGTAAAATGCATACGGTGTCCACAGATCGATTTATAAGTGAAAATGTCGGTCGGAACCGGTACCAGAACCATGCAGGGACTTTACATCTAAGAGGGTTAACAGTGTAAGGAAAAGAGTAAGCCTATTGTCCATCTGTAAAAAATATCAAATTACCCTAATCTACAACAACTCAGACATCCACAAAACATAAAAGATCATGGTAGTCTGCGGTCAGCACAGATACAAAACAAAAGACATCAACCAGCTCAGAGAGCTCATTCAAGATGGACAGGCAGTCCTGTAAGAGGCTTATAACTGTCACAGTGGAGCTGACCTCCCAGCAGAGGAATACGAAGGAGAGCACGCATGGCTGAGTGAAAACCCAGCACTGAATATCTATTAGTGTACTTTCATCCCAGAGGAGAGACAAGAGACGACAACCTAACAGACCGAAACTGTAGTGTACACCATGCCACCAATGTTTTTCCTCAACCAACAGGGGCTTGGTCACCTCTGGAAAACATGTGAATATGTTCAAAAACAAACAAGATGAACTGTGGAAGAGACRTACAGTACTAGAGGAAATGACATCCAATGCAAAGGTAGATACACATCTTAACTATTCATAAGGGTTATAAACCTTTGGTTTATTTCCCCTTCCAGTCTTAAGAACTTGATAGAGATCATTTTTAAGTGGCTTAGCTGGACAGGTATTGGAAGCAATCTCTTTAATTCAAATGGTACAGTAAAGCAAGATGGCCCATCAAACTGGCATGTCTGGAAACTACACTAAATACTGTATTATCCCAGTAGACAATAAGAGTCATAGCAAATACAGTATTTAGTCACACTAGCTACTTAGATTTTATACAACTTGGGATCATATACTGCAGTTATTGCTTCTGGCCAAATGCCGATGTAGAGTTAGCATGCAGCTCCTAAAGTAACTATCAAAGCACACCATGGCACCATACCATCATTTGTTTGCAAAAAGGGAATGAGAAGAGGAAATATGCTATGTGAATACATGACTGTGACTGTGTGTTGTATGCATGCATGTGTGTGTGTGTGTGTGTGTGTGTGTGTGTGTGTGTGTGTGTGTGTGTGTGGTGTGTGTTGGTGTGTGGTGTGTGTGTGTGTGGTGTGTGTGTGTGTGTGTGTGTGTGTGTGTGTGTGTGTGTGTGTGTGTGTGTGTGTGTGTGTGTGTGTGGGTGCGTGTGTGCGTGTGTGCGGTTGTCGTGTAGAGCAGCAAAGAAGAGGGTTTCCTGTGCAAGTTAATGCTTGATTTGGTGCCCGATGAAAACAATACTAGGCACAGTTCCATGTTTGTGGATTTCCCATTAGGAGCCAGTGATGACAATGACCAGTAAGACATTAAACATATTCCCGTTTCTATTGCCCTTGGCACAGATTTTGAAGAACAACACCAAAAAAAGTAATCATGCAAAAGGTAAAAAGTATTCTCTTTGTTGTTCTGTCAAATTGTCACGATTGTTGTTGGAATGAATGGACCAAGGCGCAGCGTGCGTAGAGTTCAACATATTTTTAATAAATGAAACTCACCAAAAACAATACAGAACAAATGAAATGTGACGTAAATGCAGTGTTCACAGGCAATACACAAAAACAAGATCCCACAAACAACAGGTGGGAAAAGGCTGCCTAAATATGATCCCCAATCAGAGACAACGATAGACAGCTGCCTCTGATTGGGAACCATACCAGGCCAACAAAGAAATAGAAAACATAGATTGCCCACGCTAGTCACACCCTGACCTAACCAATTAGAGAATTAAAMGGATCTCTAAGGTCAGGGCGTGACAYAAAAACACTCCACAAATTTCTTGTTAACAAACTAGAGTTTTGGTTAGGACATCTACTTTGTGCATAACACAAGTAATTTTTCCAACAATTGCTTACAGACAGATTATTTCACTTATCATTCACTCGATCACAATTCCAGTGGGTCAGAAGTTTACATACACTAAGTTGACTGTGCCTTTAAACAGCTTGGAAAATTCCAGAAAATTATGTCATGGATTTAGAAGCTTCTGATTGACATAATTTGAGTCAATTGGAGGTGTACCTGTGGATGTGTTTCAAGGCCTA
>NC_036838.1:43284262-43346872 GCF_002910315.2 Salvelinus sp. IW2-2015
CAGCACAAAAGACAAATTTCCTTTATATAATCCCCATACAATGAACATTAAATGAAAGGAAACCGGTATTCAAGGCACGCATCAGTAGCCTATATTTTCTATTTTAGCAAAAGTGGGCTAAATTTACTTCAAGAAAAAAACAATAATAGCAATTTTCTATCTCCACTCAACTGAAATATTTTTAAAATTAATTGGATTGAAATACAATAAAATAAAGTGCAAAATCTATTAATCAAAACAACACTTTGTTTAAGGAGAAGTAACATGCAAGTAAAACAATATTAAACTTTAACTTTTAAACTTTGAACTGAGTAAACTCTAAATATGTGAATTGCAGCAGTAATGTTCACTTGTTTGAGGTTGAGGGGATATTGGTGGTGTCCATCTTTTCCACAAGTTCATCAATGTTCGGGGTAAGGCTCTGAGCTGAGGAAATCCTCAGAATTGAGTGGAGGTGTTCAGCAGTAAGTCGACTTCTGTGTGATGTTTTGTTCAGGTTCATCAAAGAAACAGTTGTTCACACAGGTATGTGCTGCCAAACATAGACAACGTTTGAGCAGCTGGATGCGCAGCTGGGCGTTGTGTCGGGGAGGAAACGGGCGAACTCCGCAGCACCCACTGCCGCATATTTTGCCTCAGTGCATCATTGCATTGGGAGTCTATCACTCTCATTTGGAGGTTGGTGGTGAAGCTTTCACGAACGTCAACAGCAATGGGTTACCGAGGCAGTTCCAACCTGCTTTTTTTGTGGCTTTCAAAGTCGGCAAATCGGCGTCGAAAGTCAGCGGCAGTATACTATTTTATCAGCCAACTGTGCGCTCGGGAACGCACTGGTAGAGAGCTTCTCTTTCATGGTCTGGCAGCTGGGAAAGTGCTCAAATTTTCTTTCCGCATCTGCGTCTCCACAGAGTCAGTTTGGTTTTAAATGCCTTCACTGTACTGTACATATCAGAGATGACATGATCCGACCCTGCGCTGCAGTTCATTTGGCATTCAGATGACTCGTATGTCAACCAGAAAAGCCATTTCACACAGAAACATTTCGTTCGGAGTTGTGTTGTGTCTTTCCCTTTGCTGTCCAAGAACAGACAAATCTCCTCACGAAGCTCGAAACATCTTTGAAGCACCTTTCCTGGCTTAGCCATCACCTTCTGTTGTATAAGGCAAATCAACCATGCTGCCGTTTCTACTCCGTCAGAAATGCTTGAACTGGCGGTGATTCAAACCTTTGGCTCTGATAAAGTTAACTGTGCGCGTGATGATGCTCATTACATGCTCCATTTTCAAGGCTTTACCGCACAACGTTCCTGGTGTATGATACAATGATAGCTTGTCACAGCTCACCTGTCGCGTTTTCCTCTTGCATCTTTTCCGTATCTTCGCCACCAGTCCGCTCCTGTGTCCACACATCGCAGGTGCTCCGTCGTTGTCAACCACGAGTTTTTTCCCAAGGCAGCTCCATCTCATTTAACACATTTGACACCTCTTCATAAAATCATCCCCGTAGTTGTGCCATGCATAGGACGTAAAGCCAAAAACTCCTCTGTCACGCTTAGGCTCGGAGTCCATCCGCGGATGAAAATTGACAACTGGGCATGTCAGAAATGTCGTTGCTCCTCATCCACAGCCAAGGAATATGCAATGAAATCTTTTCCCTTTTTCACAAGCTGCTCTTTTAGATTGATGGACAACTGGTCTACTCTCTCGGCAATGGTTGTTTCTGCTCAGACTCACATTAAAAAGAGTTGCCTTTTTTTCTGGCAAACTTCGTCACAGACTTTAATCATGGCAGTTTTTGATGAAATCCCCCTCCGTAAATGGCCGGCTGATTTAGCGATCTCTTTCTGCCAAAATAAAACTGGCCTTGACAGCAGCCTGGGCTTGTGATTTGGCTTTTTTTTGAACAGAGCCTGTTCGAGATTTGAGGCCTCGTTTTAATTCCTCTGCCTTTTGTAGCCTTTGTTCCATGTCCATATTCTTGTTTTTTGTCCGCGTGTTTCGTTTCATAATTGTCTCAGATTATATCTTTCAGTACCGCGCCACACTTTCTCCACACAGAAGACCACACAGGTTTTCCAAGCTACCTCCGTGAACATATACTCCGACTCCCACCTTGTTTGAACCCCCGGTTCTCAGTGTCCACCTTCCGTTTTGGCATTTTTGATGGGTATCTGAAAGTTAATTTTACTGTGATGCTGACGACTGCTGTGCCAATAAATATTGAATGAAGCAGCGCTACTGCTCGGTGCGTCACGTTGCATTGTGGGAATGTAGTATTGGTGCGTGTAAACAGATCTGCGGGTGCCGGCTTGCTGCGGTCTGCGGGCCGGTTCTAATAATAAATCAAGATCATCCCAGGGGCCGTAAAAAACCTTCTCCGCGGCCCGGATGTGGCCCGCGGCCTTGACTCTGAACATATGTTGCCATAGAGGCTACATAATTACAATTTAGCATTAACACTGGAGTGATAGATGTGGCAGTGATGAAATGTGCAGTAGAGATACTGGGGTGCAAAAGAGGCAAGAGGGTAAGTAATAATATGGGATGAGGTAGTTGGGTGCGCTATGTACAGATTGGCTGTGTACAGATACAGTGATCAGTAAGCTGCTCTGACAGATGATGCTTAAAGGTAGAGAGGGAAATATAAGACTCCAGTTCAGTGATTTTTGCAATTCCGTTCCGTCATTGGCAGCAGAGAAACTGGAAGGAAGGCGGCCAAAGGACGGAATTGGCTTCGGGGTAAACCCAGTGGAAATATACTGCTGGAGCGGCGTGCTACGGGTGGGTGCTGCTATGGTGACCAGTGAGAAGGGAGACGGAGATAAGGCGGGGCTTTACCTAGCAAAGACTTATAGATGACCTGGAGCCAGTGGGTTTGGCGACGAATATGAAGCGAGGGCCAGCCAACGAGAGCATACAGGTCGCAGTGGTTGGTAGTATATGGGGCAAGTTGCTGCAGGTGGTGCTGAGATGTTGGCCGGGGTAGGGGTAGCCAGGTGGAAAGCATGGCYAGCCATAGAAAAATRTTTATTGAAATTATCGATTATCGTTGGTTTATCGGTGGTGACAGTGTTTCCTATCCTCAGTGCAGTGGGCAGCTGGGAGGAGGAGCTCTTATTCCTTACAGTGTCCCAAAACYTTTTTGGAATTAGTGCGACAGGAAGCAAATTTCTGTTTGGAAAAGCTAGCCTTAGCTTCCTAACTGACTGAGTATRTTGGTTCCTGACTTCCCTGAAAAGTTGCATATCGCGGGGGCTATTCGATGCTAATGCAGAATGCCACAGGATGTTTTTGTGCTCGTCAAGGGCAGTCAAGTCTAGGGTGAAACAAGGGCTATATCTGTTCTTAGTTCTACATTTTTTRAATGGGGCATGCTTATTTAAGATGGTGAGGAAAGCACTTTTGAAGAGCAACCAGGCATCCGCTATTGACGGGATGAGGTCAATATCCTTTCAGGATACCCGGGCCAGATCGATTAGAAAGGTCTGCTTGCTGAAGTGTTTAAGGGAGCGTTTGACAGTGATGAGGGGTGGTCGTTACGCAGGCAGGCAATGAGGCAGTGATCGCTGAGATCCTGATTGAAGACAGCAAAGGTGTATTTAGAGGGCAAGTTGGTCAGGATGATATCTAAGAGGGTGCCCATGGTTACGGATTTGGGGTTGTACCTGGTAGGTTCCTTGATCATTTGTGTGAGATTGAGGGCATCCAGCTTAGATTGTAGGACGGCCGGGGTGTTAAGCATGTCCCAGTTTAGATCACCTAAAAGTACGAACTCTGAAGATAGATGGGRGGCGATCAATTCATATATAGTGTCCAGGGCACAGCYGGGGGCTGAAGGGGGTCTATAACAAGCGGCAACGGTGAGAGACTTGTTTMTGGAAAGGTGGATTTTTAAAGGTATAAACTCGAATTGTTTGGGCACAGACCTGGATAGTATGACAGAACTCTGCAGGCTATCTCTGCAGTAGATTGCAACTCTGCCCCCTTTGGCAGTTCTATCTTGTCGGACAATGTTGTAGTTGGGGATGGAAATGTCAGTATTTTTGGTGGCCTTCCTWTGCCAGGATTCAGACACGGCTAGGRCATCCGGGTTGGCCGAGTGTGCCAAAGCAGTGAATARAACAAACTGAGAGAGGCGGCTTCTAATGTTAACATGCATGGAACCAAGGCTTTTACGGTTACAGAAGTCAACAAATGGGAGTGATGCTGGGGGCTGCAGGGCCTGGGTTAACCTCTACATCACCAGAGGAACAGAGGAGGAGTAGGATAAGGGTACGGCTAAAGGCTATAAGAACTGGTTGTCTAGTGTGTTCGGAACAGAGAGTAAAAGGAGCAAATTTCTGGGCGCGGAAGAATAGATTCAAGGCATAATGTACAGACAAGGGTATGGTAGGATGTGAGTACAGTGGAGGTAAACCTAGGCATTGAGTGACRATGAGAGAGGTTTTGTCTCTAGAGGCACCATTTAAGCAAGGTGAGGTCACAGCATGTGTGTGGGGTGGAACAAAAGGGCTAGCTAAGGCATATTGAGCAGGGAGGAGGCTCTACAGTGAAATAAGACAAAAATCAGTAACCAAAATAGCAGTAGACATGGCACATTGACATTATGGAGAGGCATGTGTAGTCGAGTGATCATAGGGTCCAGTAAGTAGCTAAGCGAGCTGGAGACAGCTAGCAGGCCGGGGCTAGCAGGCTAGCAGATGGGCCTCAGGGGGACGTCGCAATGGAAGAGCCTGTTGAAACCCCTTCGGAAGGTTACGTCGGCAGACCAGTCGTGATGAATCAGCGAGGCTCCGTGTCAGCAGCAAAGGGTCCAGGCCAATTGGCAAAAGAGGTATTTAAGCCCTGGAATTGTCTGATGGATCTCTTCGGCTAGCCGGGAGATGGGCCTAGCTCGAGTCTAGAGACGTTAGCCAGGAGTAGCCACTCGGATAGCAGCTAGYTAGCTGCGATGATCCGGTGTAAAGGTTAAATTCTTGCGATAGGAATAYGGAGATGTGGTAGAGAAAAAGCAGTCCGATATGCTCTGGGTTGATATCGCACTGTGCAGACTGGCAGAAATTGACCTGGCTGAGGCTGGCTGATGTCCGAGTTAACGGCGTTGACCACTAGCAGTGGCTAGCTGACTACTAGCTAGTAGCTAGTTAGCTGGCTAGCTTCTGATGGGGGTTCTGGTTCTAAAGTATAAAAAATATCAGATCCATWCCACATTGGGTGAAAACCTCTACCGAATCACCCTCCCGGATCCGGGATCCTCCTCATCAGAAACGCTGACTAGCATAGCCTAGCCTAGCGCCACAGGGAATATCATATAATATAATTTCATGAAATCACAAGTCCAATACAGCAAATGAAAGATAAACATCTTGTGAATCCAGCCAACATGTCTGATTTCTCTAAAAATGTTTACAGCGAAAATCACAACATATATTATGTTAGCCTCACGCACACATACAGACATACACACACGCCATTTTTTTTCACCGCAAAGATAGCTTTACACAAACCCACAAATAGAGATAAAAATTAATCACTAACCTTTGAACATTCATCAGATGACAGTCTTATAAGAATCATGTGTATACAATAATTTAGTTTTGTTCGAAATGTGCATATTTATACTACAAATCCTGGTTTTACATTGTGAACATGGCGCAAAAATGCTCCAAATTGTCCGGAGAATTTTGGAGGTCACGTATCTAACAGAAAAACTCCATCATAGACTTTGCTGAAAATACATGTTGGACCATATAATTAAAGATACACTGGTCTTAATGCAACCGCTGTGTTAGATTTAAAAATTATTTAGTAAAAGCACAGCATACAATAATCTGAGACACGCTTCTAGCCATCTCCGCCATGTTGGAGTCAACATATTCAACAAAATACGAAATACATCATAAATATTCTCTTACCTTTGATGAACTTTCATCAAATGCATGCAGAAGTCCTAGTTCACAATAAATCGTTGTTTTGTTTTAGAATGCCATTTCTTCTGTCGAAATTAGCAACTTGGCTAGCATAATGGTTGCTCAGTGTCCATGAAAGTTGGCGCATGGAACGAAAAATTCCAAAAGTCATAATAAACGTAATAAACTGGTTCAACTCAGTTGAAAATCCATCTTTAGGATGTTTTCTCATATGTATCCAATAACGTCCCAGACGGAGCATTTCTAAGGGTCTACCTAACGCATTGCAGAAAATGATATGGGGCCCAGGTGCGAGCAAAATACTGTCAATATGGCTGACCTCACTTCAAAAGCTCTCATTCGTCCCACATCAGGCTCACACCTCATTCAACGTTCTACTGCCTGTTGACATCTAGTGGAAGGCGTATGAAGTGCATACATATCCATAAATACCAAGCAATTGATAGAGCAGCCCTTCACAGAGACCCATTTCAGAATTTTCACTTCCTATTTGGAAGTTTGCCTGCCAAATGAGTTCTGTTTTACTCACAGATATAATTCAAACATTTTAGAAAACTTCAGAGTTTTCTATCCAATAGTAATAATAATATGCATATCATATGATCTAGAACAAGTACGAGGCTGTTTAATTTGGGCACTATTTTTCCCAAAGTGGAAATGGCGCCCCTATTAAGAAGAAGTTTTAAGAACAAATTCTTATTTTCAATGACGGCCTAGGAACAGAGGGTTAACTGCCTTGTTCAGGGGCAGAACGACAGATTTTTACCTTGTCAGCTCTGGGGATTCGATCTTGCACCTTTCAGTTACTAGTCTCCAACACTCTAACCACTAGGCTACCTTCCGTCCCAATATGTTCAGTCCGTAGATGGAAATTGAGATAAAAAATATACAAAATATATACAAAATATATACAAAGAAAACGATATATACACGGGACGGGACAAGACAAACAAAACAGACATCCGACTGCTACGCCATCTTGAAACMAAAAAATGATTTGATGACAGCTTTGCACACTCTTGGCATTCTCTCAACCAGCTTCACCTGGAATGCTTTACCAAAAGTCTTGAAGAAGTTCCCACATATGCTGAGCACTTGTTGGCTGCTTTTCCTTTACTCTGCAGTCCAACTCATCCCAATTCATCGCAATTGGGTTGAGGTCAGGTGATTGTGTAGGCCAGGTCATCTGATGCAGCAYTCCATCACTCTCCTTCTTGGTCAAATAGCCCTTACACAGCCTGGAGGTGTGTTGAGTCATTGTCCTGTTGAAAAACAAATGATAGTCCCACTATGCGCAAACCAGATGGGATGGCTTATTGCTGCAGAATGCTGTGGTAGTCATGCTGGTTAAGTGWACWTTGAATTCTAAATAAATCACAAACAGTGTCACTAGCAAACCACCCCCACACCATCACACCTCTTCCTCCATGCTTCACGATGGGAACCACACATGCTGTCACGTCTGCTCCCGCTCCCCCTCTCTGGCGCTAGTGGTCGCCAGGCTGCTCATCATTAAGCACACCTGTCACCATCTATATGCGCACCAGCGCTTCATCGAACTCACCTATATCTGCACTTCCTCAGTTTCATTCCCGTGTCTGCATTGATGTTGTTAAGTTTATCCTGTMCAAATGCTGTTCTTGTTTTGTTTCATGTCTATTTATTATTAAATCCACACAATGGACTTGCTTCTTGTCTCCCAACGTCAGTCGTTACAGAACCGTTACAGAATGCTGACTCCCCAATTGGAAGCATCAGGGAGTTTATTTGATACATTTTTTTTGGGGGGGGGGTGATGGCATTGGTCCTCTGTCCAGTGTCAATGTTCTTTAGCCCGTCTTAATMTTTTATTTTTATTGGCCAGTCTGAGATGTGGCTTTTTCTTTGCAACTCTGCCTAGAGGGCCAGCATCCCGGAGTCACCTCTTCACTGTTGACGTTGAGACTGATGTTTTGCGGGTACTATTTAATGAAGCTGGCAGTTGAGGACCTGTGAGGCGTTTGTTTCTCAAACTAGACACTCGAATGTACTTGTMCTCTTCCTAAGTTGTGCACCAGGGCCCACTCCTCTTTCTATTTTGGTTAGAGCCAGTTTGYACTGTTCTTTGAAAGGAGTAGTACACAGCGGTGTACGAGATCTTCAGTTTYTTGGCAATTTCTTGCATGGAATAACCTTCATATCTCAGAACAAGAATAGACTGGCGAGTTTCAGAAGAAAATACTTTGTTTCTGGCCATTTTGAGCCTGTAATCGAACCAACAAATGCTGAMRCTCCAGATACKCAACTAGTCTAAAGAAGGYCAGTTTTATTGCTTCTTTAATCAGGACAACAGTTTTCAGCTGTGCTAACATAATTGCAAAAGGGTTTTCTAATGATCAATTAGCCTTTTAAAATGATAAACTTGGATTAGCTAACACAACGTGTCATTGGAACACAGGAATGATGGTTGCTAATAATGGGCCTCTGTTCGCCAATGTAGRTACTTCATCAAAAATCTGCCTTTTCCAGYTACAATAGTCATTTACAACATTAACAATGTCTAAACTGTATTTTTGATCAATTCGATGTCATTTKAATGGACAAWTTTTTTTKCTTTTCTTTCAAAAACAAGGACATTTCTAAGTGACCCCAAACACTTGAACGGTAGTGTAAGTATTCAGACCAATTGCTATGAGACTCTAAATTGAGCTCAGGTGCATCCTGTTTCCATTGATTATCTTTGAGATATTTCTACAACTTGATTGGACTCCACCTGTGGTAAATTCAACTGATTGGACATGATTTGTGAAGGCACACACCTGTCTATATAAGGTGTCACCATTGACAGTGCATGYCAGAGCAAAAACCAAGCCATGAGGTGAAAGTAATTGTCCGTAGAGCTCCGAGACAGGATTGTGTCAAGGCACAGATCTGGGGAAGGGTACCAAAACATTTCTACAGCATTGAAGGTCCCAAAGAACACAGTGGCCTCCATTATTCCTAAATGGAAGAGGTTTGAAACCACCAAGACTCTTCCTAGAGCTGGCCGCCAAACTGAGCAATTGGRGGAGAAGGGCCTTGGTCAGGGAGGTGACCAAGAACAAGATGGTCACTCTGACAGAGCTCCAGAGATCCTCTGTGGAGATGGGAGAACCTTACAGAAGGACAACCACCTCTGCAGTACTCCACCAATCAGGCCTTTATGGTAGAGTGGCCAGACAGAAGCCACTCCTCAGTAAAAGGAACATGACAGCCTGCTTGGAGTTTGCCAAAAGACACCTAAAGACAACAAGATTCTCTGGTCTGATGAAACCAAGATTGAAAGTTTTGTTCTGAATGCCAAGTGTCACGTCTAGAGGAAACCTGGCACCATCCCGACGGTGAAGCATGGTGGTGGCAGCATCATGCTGTGGGGATGTTTTTCAGCAGCAGGGACTGGGAGACTAGTCAGGATCGGGGGAAAGATCAACTAAGCAAAGTAAAGAGTGATCCTTGATGAAAACCCGCTCCAGAGTGCTGAGGATCTCAGACTGGGGYGAAGGTTCACCTTCCAAAAGGACAATGACCCTAAGCACAAATCCAAGACAACGCATTAGAGGCTACATGACAAGTCTCTGAAGKTCCTTGAGTGGCCCAGCCAGAGCCCAGACTTGAACCCCGATCAAACATCTCTGGAGTGACCTGAAAATAGCTGTGCAGCGACGCTCCCAATGCAAGTTGACAGAGCTTGAGATGATCTGCAGAGAAGAATGGGAGAAACTCCCCAAATACAGGTGTGTCAAGCTTGTAGCGTCATGCCCAAGAAGACTTGAGGCTGTAATCACTGCCAAAGGTGCTTCAACAAAGTACTGAGTAAATGTTCTGAATACTTATGTAAATGTGATATTTCCTTCTTTTTTTATATACATTTGCAAAAAATTTAAAAGATTTTGCTTTGTCATTATGGGGTAATGTGTGTAGATTGATGAGGGAAAAAATKATTTAATCCATTTTAGAATAAGGATGTAACGTAACAAAATGAGGAAAAAGTCAAGGGGTCTGAATACTTTCCGAATGCACTGTATTTGTTGTAATATTTGATCTGGTTTTTCAGGAGGATGAAAATTAAATTCTAACCAGCTTTGCATTGCTTGTTTTAGAAAAGGCAATACTTTGAACAAGGTTTCATTTTMAATTAACAAAAATGAGAGGTTGTAATCTTGATAAAGGAAAAGTTTGAGGGGCAAAAGCATTAAACSTCTCACTAAAAGCTTCAGAGGGTGAGCAATTCTTACTAATCCACTGAAGAATCAGTTTGGGTTTAAGTTCAACTTTTGTATGACTGAAGCTTTTAGTGAGAGGTKTTATGCTTTTGCTCCTCAAACTTGTATTAATTATATAAATTAGCAAGTTTAATTTTGTCTGGCTTACCGTTCCAAATMAAGTGAAAYWTTTTTTGCTCATATAATTATAAAAACACGTTTTCTGAAGTAGGTAGCAACTTAAGGAAATATGTAAACGGTGATATGACGAAATAATTAATCAGTGTAATTTTATCATAAATAGACAGGTTTGTACCTCTCCATGGTTGCAAGATCTTGTCTATTTTTGCTAACTTTGTATTCAAATTTGTTGTTCATTTCATTTCATTTATTTCTTTAGGGATATGAATACCAGGTATGCATACTTCATCATCAGATCATTTTATTGGTAAACTACAGGGTAATGTAAATGGTGTGTATTTTAACGATCCAATATGTAATACAATACACTTATCATAGTCCAGAGAGCCTAGAGGTGATCTAGATCTTCAATGAGATTGTGCAGGGGTCCAGATTGTGGATTTAAGAGAGAACTAGAATCATTGGCATACATTGACACTTTTGTTTTTAAACACTGGATTTCTAACCCCTTGATATTATTGTTAGATCGGATTTTAATAGCTATTTTTCGATGGCCATAACAAATATATATATGGAGACAGTGGACAACCTTGTTTAACTCCTCTTGACAGTTCAATACTTTCTGATAAGTAGATTATTTACTATTTTACATATGGGGTTTCTATACATAACTTCAACCCATTGTATAAGACATTCACCAAAATGAAAATAGTCCAGGCATTTATGTATCAATTATATATTATAATCCATAATCATCATTGATTAGATAGMTCTTTTATAAAAACTATTACTGAACAATTTAGAAAAGTTCAAGGTTTGGGCAGGAGTGCTCATTCATAAAGGACCTGTCTGTCCAAGGCTCCTCATCAATATCTGTCTCAAAGCTTCTGTCAAAAGGAAGGAAGGAAATCAATGAAATGATACAGACATTGGTGTGACATCCTCTCTCTTGCAGAGCTCTATAAAAGTAGTTTCACACATTTCGATGAGCAAATCGCTGGTATTAAACACCATTATTCCTATGTTCAGAGGGAGATAGTTACAGATGATGAGTTTTCAATTTCCCTCCAGATGGGTATTGATTGACAGAAGAGAACAGATGATAAATGTCGCTTGACTTAGAATAAGAATCAGTCATCTAATGGACAGGGAAACTCAGGCAATAATTGTGTCAACAATAGTGTGTTTTTCTTTTCTTTTGATCTGGTCAATGGTAATATGACAGAGGGTTGTAATTTCTTAACCACTGACAACCATCATAATGAAAACTGTACCATCAAGAGATGATGTGAAGTCCTCCTGAGTGGGGCAGCGGTTTAAGGCACTGCATTGCAGTGCTAGAGGCGTTACTACAGACCCGGGTTCGTTTCCAGGCTGTGCCACAACCAGCTGTGGCTGGGAGTCCCATAGGACGGCGCACAATTGGCCAAGCGTCGTCCAGGTTAGGGGAGGGTTTGGCCGGTAGAGCTTTACTTGGCTAATCGCGCTCTAGCGACTCCTTGTRGTGGGSCGGGTGCCTGCGGGCTGACCCCGGTCGCCAGATGAACGGTGTTTCCTCCTACACATTGGTGTGGCTGGCTTCCGGGTTAAGCTGGYGGGTGTTAAGGAGAGCGGTTAGGCARGTCATGTTTCGGAGGACACATGACTCCACCTTCGCCTCTCCCGAGCCCTTTGGGGAGTTGCAGCGATGAGACAAGATCGAAAGTTGGGGAGAAAAAGGGGGTAAAATACAATTTAAAAAAGTAATAAAAAAAGAGATGATGTGAAGGTACCTCTGTTGATTCATGCATGAGTCAAAAAGGTAGGGCTAACCAGATCTTCTACTGTTTCTGAAGAGAGAAGCTAGGAGACAGGGAGAGCATGTGAACAGGGTCAGAGGGAAAAGGCCCAAATCCCACTAAACTCACACTTATTTTTTTAACCTTTATTTAACTAGGCAAGTCAGTTAAGAACAAATTCTTCTTTTCAATGATGGCCTAGGAACAGTGGGTTAACTGCCTTGTTCAGGGGCAGAAYGACAGATTTTTACCTTTTCAGCTCAGGGATTTGATCTTGCAACCTTCTGGTTGCTAGTGCAWCATTCTAACCACTAGGCTACCTGCCACCCCCCAGTCCCAGGAACTGTGGGCTAGGCTATATAACGGTGCATGTGTGTACGTCAATTGGATTGTGTGCTTGTCGTTGTGGCCATTTCAATGCATTTCCACTGAGGAAAACCCAAATGTGAAGTCATAAAAAGTTTTTAAATACAGGCCAAGTTCAAAAAGAAAGAATGGTTCAAATAGATGGGGTAGAGAACACGGGAGAGGAAGGACAGGGGTGAGAACTTGAAAACKGCCATTTCCTAAATTGGATTTGCTGGTTGGAATTTGATGAGTGAAAAGGAAGTATCTGCGTGATGGCACAGGCTGGACAATTTGCAAGGCAGGGATTCACTTACAGGATGGAACTTGTCATAGCCACTTGTATACAGAGAGTACTAAAAACATATCGCACGATGTGAAAGGACGTTTATAAAAAATTCAGGTCCCTCCATATGACATGAGTTTATATGAAAATATAATTCAGTTACATTGTTCCAAAATTACACTGACAATTTTGAATTGGGGACAGCAAAACACTTACAAAGCACTTACACTTGTATGAGAAGTCAATTACTCTACAATACGTTTTCCTTTCAGATGCCCATTGGCTGTTTATAGCAATCAAAAATCCTCACACACTATACTGTTAAGGATTACAGATTCAATGCAAAAACTCCAAAGCATAAATCATCATCATAACAACAAATWATTTTTTACTGTGTTTATACCAACATAATATATCGGCAAAAAAATCCCCTCCACATCCACACCAACCACAACAATGGTTAGATAATCTTAAAGCTGACCTATCAGGCACAACCCACTTATACCTACCTCTTTGGAGAGATACAGTAGTTAAATACTGTAAACTGTTTATCTGTCCCTTTGACTTGTCACAGAGCTGTGAAGTAGAAAATACTTTTCATGCAAATGTTGACTCAGAATGTTTAATGAGCACACATCTATAATACATGGAGATGCACAAGGCAGAGGAGCAGGTGTAGGAGAATCACTGTTCCTTATAACGTTGCACTGGCCACTCTGGTGCAAAACASTGTTCAAGAGGAATGTAAATGTTTCCTGTAGGTCGGATCATGTTGTTTTGCTGATTGTATGGTTTCACATTCCTAATGTTATATTGATTGCTGTTGCGTTCTTGGGCAGGTTTCCCTTGCARAATAGACTATATGTCTCAATGGGCTTTTGAAAWAAAAGTTTACGAGAAAAGAAAACTTAATTGGGTGGCATTGATCGTTTCCCATTTGGTGATCAGACACTGTTTAAGYATTCTGATTCTGAAGGAATGAGGGTGCTAGTATGTGGCATTCAAACATGTGATTATAAACCCATTTTAAACCAACTCCAGACTACTTCACGGCACGCCCATGTTTGTTTAATCCAGTAACACACATGAGAGGTCACACAACACAGAGTGCATGAGCGTCTGATGTAAGCTCTGTGTTCTCTTCTCATGCTCTGGTATGCAACATCTGTGTAGCCCTGCTGGCTCAGAGAAGACAGATGCCGCCAGCTCATTGGCTGCTAATCCTGCCACCGTGAGAGAACGGCAAATCAAGAGGCCATCCCCAAGGCCCAGGAAATATAGGATATTGATCCCGAGCCATGCCTAAATGGATTAAATTACAGAGTACTGTTGCTAGCAGCAGGGATGTTGAGGGAGGGCTTGAGAAGGAGGGAGAAAGGCAGGGAGAGGGTTGTGGGGGGGGGGGGTTGGAGGGTAACTCTACCAAGGCTTTGGCCACCCATGCCTGGCACTGGTAGACAGCTCACTCCCTCTTCTCCCCATAATCAATACTATTATCAATCATTCCCTCTGACTACCTCCTGCATGAATGAAGTCCCTAGAACACTCTCAGTCTCTATAACATGCCAGTCTTCTTGGTGAAATCAACTCAAATCAAAGTTTATTTGTCACGGGCACCGAATACAACAGGTGTAGGTAGACCTTACAGTGAAATGCTTACTTATAGGCTCAAACCAATAGTGCAAAAAAGGTATTAGGTGAACAACAGGTAGAGTAAAGAAATAAAAACAACAGAAAAAATACAGTGAAAAATAACAGTAGCGAGGCTATAAAAGTAGCGAGGCTACATACAGACACCGGTTAGTCAGGCTGATTGAGGTAGTATGTACATGTATATAATGGTAATGGTCAATTTGATTYAGACCGAGTGTAAAACTGTGAGGAAGGTATCGACTACATATTGGAGGGAGAAGATGCATCACAGACACAGGGGGGACTTGACTAACACCGTGTCAACATTAGTGGGAAAAGCTGGGTGGGAGGAGTCATTCACTAACCTGAAGTCATTAGTCTTCTTGTATAAGCAGTGATCCAGAGTCTTCATTCTTYCTCATTCACACCCTTTTTGTTCATGACCTGAAGAGAAGAGGGGGATACGGGTCTGAGTCTGGAGAGGATATCTAACAGAGTGCTTCCCCTGCATGTTCTGAGCTTTAATATTCTGCATAGAAATGTGTCCAATGGCATGACAGGAATATCGAAGAGGAGAGTGTGAACTAACGGATAGTAATAGCAACATCAAGGGATGGCTGTGCTTTCTCACTATAATCCATATCTGGATTCATAATAGYCATGAACAATTGGAAGATATTAAAAGATTTCAGTGTCTTTTTGAGTCCTGGTATTCTTCAGTAGTCATTTTCAATTGCACTTGCAATCCTTTTTGATTTTAAGAAGTCCTTTCTTTGTGTTCAGCTTTGATACCTTTGTACATCAAGGGCAACTCTGTCATACTGTTGGGCCCATAGACTTATGGTTGGGCCCCTATCTTTTAGGACCAGTTTCCCAGTTTCCCAGACCAAGATTAGGCMTAGTCCTGAATTAAAATGGAAATTCTCCATTGAAATCACTTTTTAGTCCAGTTCTATTCTTAATCTAWTTGTGTCTGGGAAACCAGCCCATAGAGCTACAGTCACAAACATTCTTCCCCACTCCACTTCATCCCCTTCGGGCAGTGCTCCACTTCATGGCACAATTGAATAATCATAAAGAACCCATTAGATTCCAGATGACACACAGACAACAAACAGCACATGCTCGACATATGTAAATGTTAATTAAAATGATGTCCATTTCAGTGCAGTGATGTTCCAATCCCTATGACATTATGAAGAGAATGCATCATGGGTCCTTAATGGGTCCCTGTGTCCATTAGATTGACAGTCAAGGACGTCCCACCATGAGTAATACTTAAAGAAAAACTGCTGCTGTTCTATGTACAGTACAGTCGTGGCCAAAAGTTTTGAGAATGACACAAATATTAATTTTCACAAAGTTTGCTGCTTCAGTATCTTTAGATATTTTTGTCAGATGTTACTATGGAATACTGAAGTATAATTACAAGCATTTCATAAGTGTCAAAGGCTTTTATTGACAATTACATGAAGTTGATGCAAAGAGTCAATATTTGCAGTGTTGACCCTTTTTTTTCAAGACCTCTGCAATCCGCCCTGGCATGCTGTCAATTAACTTCTGGGCCACATCCTGACTGATGGCAGCCCATTCTTGCATAATCAATGCTTGGAGTTTGTCAGAATTTGTGGGTTTCTGTTTGTCCACCCGCCTCTTGAGGATTGATCACAAGTTCTCAATGGGATTAAGGTCTGGCGAGTTTCCTGGCCATGGACCCAAAATATCGATGTTTTGTTCCCCGAGCCACTTAGTTATCACTTTTTTCCTTATGGCAAGGTGCTCCATCATGCTGGAAAAGGCATTGTTCGTCACCAAACTGTTCCTGGATGGTTGGGAGAAGTTGCTCTCGGAGGATGTGTTGGTACCATTCTTTATTCATGGCTGTGTTCTTAGGCAAAATAGTTAGTGAGCCTACTCCCTTGGCTGAGAAGCAACCCCACACATGAATGGTCTCAGGATGCTTTACTGTTGGCATGACACAGGACTGATGGTAACGCTCACCTCGTCTTCTCCGGACAAGCTTTTTTCCGGATGCCCCAAACAATCGTAAAGTGGATTCATCAGAGAAMATTACTTTACCCCAGTCCTCAGCAGTCCAATCCCTATACCTTTTGCAGAATATCAGTCTGTCCCTGATGTTTTTCCTGGAGAGAAGTGGCTTCTTTGCTGCCCTTCTTGACACCAGGCYATCCTCCAAATGTCTTCGCCTCACTGTGCGTGCAGATGGACTCACACCTGCCTGCTGCCATACCTGAGCAAGCTCTGTACTGGTGGTGCCCCGATCTCGGAGCTGAATCAACTTTAGGAGACGGTCCTGGCGCTTGCTGGACTTTCTTGGGCGCCCTGAAGCCTTCTTCACAACAATTGAACCGCTCTCCTTGAAGTTCTTGATGATCCGATAAATGGTTGATTTAGGTGCAATCTTACTGGCAGCAATATCCTTGCCTGTGAAGCCCTTTTTGTGCAAAGCAATGAAGACGGCACGTGTTTTCTTGCAGTTAACCATGGATGACAGAGGAAGAACAATGATTCCAAGCACCACCCTCCTTTTGAAGCTTCCAGTCTGTTATTCGAACTCAATCAGCATGACAGAATGATCTCCAGCCTTGTCCTCGTCAACACTCACATCTGTGTTAACAAGAGAATCACTGACATGATGTCAGCTGGTCCTTTGTGGCAGGGCTAAAATGCAGTGGAAATGTTTTTTGGGGATTCAGTTCATTTGCATGGCAAAKAGGGACTTTGCAATTAATTTCAATTCATCTGATCACTCTTCATAACATTCTGGAGTATATGCATATTGCCATCATACAAACTGAGCCAGCAGACTGTGGAAATTAATATTTGTGTCATTCTCAAAACTTTTGGCCACGACTGTATATTGCTTCCCTTGATACAAGAAAATAATTGATAATTTTCGGGGAATACTGCATGCCAATTCTACATAATTTCATAAAATATAGGCTACATAATACAGATTGCTCACCAGCAACGATAGGCCAAGATCTGTGGACTAAAGTGAAAAGGAATTTCAGAAACTATCGGGGGAGAGTGGAACTTGATAAAAATGCTTCTTGGTTGAAAACCAGACTACTTCGGCCCTGGGGGATTTAMAGAAAGAGAAAGTAATTTAAAAATGGCCTCCTATGGGTTTGGAACCAATCACAATGCTAATATAACACAAAGCATGATGTAATTGGTAAATGAGTTGCAAAAATCTGACCAATCGGATTTGTATAGCCATTTTACAGCACAGTCAGACTGCATGAAATTTCAATATGGAGTGGCTGCGGATCCGACTTTTCTGGACCTCTATTTCGGAAGACTAAAGGTCCCRAAGCTTTTGTGGGATTCTTTACTTTACGGACAGTCTCTGGAGTAATAAATGGGGTGACGTTTAGTGTAGAGGTGGATCAGATTAGAAATAATATTTCTGGTGTTTGTGACGCCCGCCGTTTGGTGAGACGTAGACACGGTGGAAATAGTGTACCCTGTCTGTATTGTTGAACTTTGATACAGTTTCAGGTTGGGTTACATCAGCTATTCTGTGAAGGCCTTTGTTCCGAACCTGTTGCGGTGCTTTAGTTGCGAATGATTCAGACATGTTGCAGCAGTGTGTAGGAGAGAGATCCCAAGCTGCGAGAGAAGTGTGCAGGAGGGTATAGTCACAGGGAGTGTGAAGTTGGGGTAGAGAAAGCACAGTGTGTCAACTCTGGGGCCACCCATGCAGTAGGCTGAAGAGAGAGATCGCGTTTTAGTAAAGTATGACTTCTTGCGTTTATTGCAATGGTTATTAATTGTACTGCACTGATGGAACTTAAATCCTATGAAATAGATGTGGTAGTGGCACCCACCTGAATGAAGTCAAAGTGAGTCAAATACTGCTTTGGCGCCATCTGCTGGGCACAGCTGCAGATGAGCAAAGATGACCAAACCGGAAGCGGAAACGTAAAGGCTAGCTGGTGGTTCCACGTGCAGCAGAATTTTAGTCACAGTGCCAGAACCACAGTCCTGCAATGAAGCGCCCAGGTATGTGTAGCTGAAGTCTTTACATTTGGCTTGTACAGTCGTTTTTCTTTATTAATCACAAATAATATTGTCTTCAGTTGAATATATATGTGTACATTGCCAGTTAGACTGCTAACACTTAACTAATGACCCATGCTGGCTAGCATTAGCTTGCTAGCAAGCTAGCCCGAGACTTTCATGCGTGTTTCATGTTTTTCCAGGGTTAAAGAAAGCAAGTAAACGTGTGTCTTGCTCCAAACGTTACAAAATACAGAAAAAGGTATTGTGAATTGTATTATTTACTGTCAATACTTAATTATATTTAGGCTACTCCTAACTGTAGCAGTTGCTGTCATTAAGTAGCTAACTAAGTTAGCTAGCTCGGTGGGTTTAAAACCTCTCCTGCGGGGASCTCCATACGTTTCACAATTGTGTTGTAGCCCTGAACTAGCTCACCTAATTCACCTATTCAGGGGCATGATGAATAGTTGAATCAGGTATGCTGGCTAGCTCAGTATATTGTTCTAATAAGCTATGTACTGTTAATTATAAATATACTATATGCGCAATTGAAGTCTTGTCATGATTTTTCCCTCATTTGATTTTAGGTCCGGGAACACAACAGAAAACTAAAAAAAGATGCAAAGAAGAAAGGAGTAGGCAAAAAAGTGAAAAGGGATATTGGAGTTCCCAACAAAGCACCCTTCAAAGAGGATATTCTGAGGGAAGCAGAACAKAGGAGGTTAAAGGTGAGTTCATGAACTGTTTTGTGGTCCTCTCTCATATTTTAGGTGGCAAATAATTAGGCCTAGATGAAYGTGTACTCATCTCTTTCCAACCCAGCTTGAAGAAGAAAAAGAGGGGAAAAAGCTTGCCAAGCAACTACAACGGGCTCAGAAGAGGAAGAAGGAAAACGCTGCCAGTAGTGATGGAGACACSAAAGTGAAGAAAGCCAGAAAGGTATAGGAAAATGTGAAGGGCATCAAAAATCATGCACTCATGTAGCTTGACAGTATTTTAACTCCACATTTTAAYTCCATAGGAGTTACCRTCACAGGAGGACCTTGTCAAACAGATGGTGCAACAAAGTGACCCAAGGAATTCAAAGAAGCACTTTTGTTCAGAATTAAACAAGGTAGCTAAGATTATTAAATCTACATGTCTCAATTGGTATTAGGTGCCCAGGCAAGGAATGTTTAGCCCTTGTCTGGCAGAGTTGCTGTGCAAGACAGAAGCTTTAATAAAGACATGCCCTACCTGAGTGTCCCCRTGGATTAATATTCAGTCTATATTTTCTCCAGGTGATCGATGCCTCWGACGTTATAATTGAAGTCCTAGACGCAAGAGATCCCCTTGGCTGCAGGTGTCCACAGCTAGAGGAAGCTGTACTGAAGAGGAGTGGAAACAAGAAGCTACTATTCCTGTTGAACAAAATAGGTAATTATCTTAGGGATAAGTCTTTAATGTCAATTATATGTAGATGTAGTGTTATCTTTATTCAAARGGTAATTCAACTTAACCATAAAATTAATTTTCCAAATCCTGCAGATCTTGTCCCTAAAGAGAATGTGGAGAAGTGGCTGCAGTGTCTTCAGCTTGAGTTCCCAGCTGTGGCGTTCAAGGCGTCCACACAACTACAGGATAAAACAGTGGTATGGACTATGTACATGCAGTGCCTAAGTTTTTAATGGATTTAATTTCACTGACTACTTGGGGAATCCATATTGATTACCGGGTTCGGTCACAYGTGCAGAATGTAGAAAATTGGTCATTACTGTGTAGAATATTTGAATATGGATCATAAATGCTTATACATGTTTTTTTGTTAAACAGCAAGAGAAGAAGGCTAGGTTTGCAACTCTTAATGGAGTAGTAGACCAGACCAAAGGAGTGGCCTGTTATGGCAGCRGCTGTCTTCTCCAGCTCCTGGGAGACTTTGCAAATGGGACAGGGAGAGAGGGCTCAGTAAAAGTGGGCTTAGTCGGTAAGGAAGCTACTCCCCTCACCATTATTTAGACATAAACTGCATCTCCTCTCGTAATTAGTATGGCTCTCAAGTGGTGGTATTAAAGTGTTGTGCTTACGAAATTATGATGCTTTGTGTGAACTACTGATGTCTGTGACGACTACTACAACGCTGATCTCATCCATAGCGATCGCAGTGTCCTGTTGTGTACCCTATGTCATATTTCGTCTGATCTGTCTTGTGTTCGTTTATTTTATCCAATTATATTATCGTACTGTATGCACACATTAGCCTGTCTTATCTGTTATATKACAACAAGATTATTAATCTTTAAGGGTTTATCCTGAATAGTATAAATGCACGTTGTCTTTTACTTGAACCACTTATGCCCTCCGGTGTCCTCAGGGTTCCCCAACGTGGGGAAGAGCAGTCTGATCAACAGYCTGAAAGGGATGAGGGCCTGTAATGCAGGAGTCCAGAGAGGGATCACCAGGTGAGTGAAGCTGAACCATTCATGATAGTGATGGAGTCCATTCTATTCGTAGATGGCGAGGAATTGTATGAAGCATGATGAAGTTGAAGATCTGACAAAACAATGGAGTCTATATTCAATCCAACACTGMGCTTCATACACCYCATCGAGGTCTTACCAATTAGGGCAGAACAGTCCAAAACCCTTGGTCATGTCTGTTTACCTGWATTTGCTCAAATGCACAAATGCCACTTGTAGCTTACCATCTGACTCTTGCAGGTGCTTCCAAGATGTCCACATCTCTAAAAATGTGAAGATGATTGACAGCCCAGGGGTAGTGGCGGCCCAGTCTAACACAAAAGCTGCCATGGCGCTGAGGAGTCTTCAGGTGGAGGACAAGCAGGAGACTGTTCTAGAGGCCGTCAGGACCCTGCTCAAACAGTGCAACAAGCAACAGGTGAAACTGAGATCACTGGTGTGAGGAAATGTTTACTGCCAAGTTTGAGATCAAGCCCTAGGTCTGCTGAGCCTACTAATAGTTAATCCTGGACTTTGTGTTTCAGGTAATGCTTCAGTACAATGTTCCAGACTTCAGAAACTCGTTGGAGTTTTTATCCTTTTTTGCCAAGAAACGTGGATTTCTGCAGAAGGGTGGAGTCCCTAACACAGAGCTGGCTGCCTCTACCTTCCTCAGTGATTGGACAGGGTGAGTGTTGTCATCGTCGTGATTTGTCACCAATCAAATTTAAAGTAAGTTGAGGCTAGCATGGAAATGAGGATAATTAACGCAATTCTTGAGTTCGRGTGAAGACTTCTAATCCAACTCTGATCCCTCTGCTGAGCCAGACTGAGTACTTCGTCTGGAAACTAGAATGAAAGGTATTTTTTGTAAATAGTTAAAATGTTTATCTTTTCAGGGCAAAGCTGAGTTATCACTGCAAAGCCCCTGAGAAGCCAARCCTTCCCCCATACCTCTCAGAAGACATTGTAACAGAGATGCAGAAGGGCTGGGACTTGGACAAGCTGAGGAAGAACAACGAGGAGACTCTAAGAAGTGTGTTCATTTAGTATTTCTCGTTTTACATTTCAGTCATTTAGCAGACGCTCTTCATCTARTCGGCTCGGGGATTTGAACCAGCGACCTTTCGGTTAGTGGCCCAACACTCAACTGCCAGGTTACCTTCCGCCCAGTAATGAATGAGTTTGTTGATATACMCCAGTGTTTCCCAACTCCGATCCTCGAGTACCCCCACCAGCATACCTTTTTGTTGTAGCCCTGGACAAAAACACCTCATTCTATTTGTCAAGGGTTTGATGATTAGTTGACATGTAGAATCAGGTGGGCTTGTCCAGGGCCACAACAAAAATATGTACTGGTGGGTGTACTGGAGGACCAGAGTTGGAAAACTGATGTACACTGAGGTTACAAAACATTACAAACACCTGCTCTTTCTATGACAGACTGACCAGGTGAAAGTTATGATCCATTATTGATGTCACTTGTTAAATCCACTTCAGTTGGTGTAGATGAAGGGAAGGCGACAAGTTAAATAATGATGTTTACACCTTGAGACAATTGAGACATGGTTTGCCATTGAGGTTGAATGGGCAATACAAAATTTAAATGCTTTTGAGTGGGGAATGATAGGTGCCAAGTGCCCTGGTTTGAGTGTCAACTGCAAAGCTGCTGGGTTTGTCACGCTCAAGTTTCCTGTGTGTATCAAGAATGGTCCACCAGCCAACTTGACACAGTGGTGGGAAGCATTGGCAGTCAACATGGGCTAGCATCCCTGTGGACTGCTTTCAACAACTTGTAGAGTCCATGCCCTGACAAATTGAGGCTGTTCTGAGTGGAAATGGGTGCAACTCAATATTAGGAAGGTGTTCCTAATGTTTTGTGCAGTAAGTGTATGTGATGACTGACCAACTCTCCTCCTAGGTGTAAAGTTCCCAAACCAGGCCAGCAGCATCGTCCTCCTTTCTAAAGGCCCCACTGCCGGAGTGCTGAGTGACAGTGACGTGGTTGAGGACAAACCTGCTCAAGGGCCCACTGARGAAGAGGAGGAGATGGAGGGTAGCTGTGCGAACCAAGAGGTAGCTGAAAATCTTTACACTTCTTATTTCTCACCTGATAAATCAGATTAAAGTAGGATCAGTCTGTTCTAGCATGGACTGAATTAATGAAGACATCTAATCCAACTCTGATTGCCTTGTCTGGAATTTACAATCAATGTATAAAATGTCTAAACTATTCTTTTCRGGGCAGATCTGAGCTATTACTGCAGAGAAATAAAGGCCTTTGTAATGGAATATCTCTTAATTTCAGGATGATGGGGTTGAAGAGGTGTCTGATGCAGATGAAACGGATGAACCACAGATAAAGACACCAGTCACAAGTAAATCAATATTAGAGACCAGCTTCATCCCTGTTATGTTCCTTATTGATATAGGATCGGTCTGTGTRGAAATGAGGACAATAAAGCAAGTCTGACTTTAAGTGAAGACTTCTAATCCAACTCTGATCCCACTGCTGAGCCAGACTGAGAACCTTGCTTGGAATCTAGAATTAAATGGATGTATTTAATTTTTTCCCTCAGGGAATAGCTTAATTCCTGTTACATTCCCAAACAAGTCTGTCAACATCACTTAACTAATGATTTCTCCTTTTTGCAGAAGAACCAGCCAAAGTGAGGTTCCAGGTTCCTGTCCCAGTCAACGTTCTCTCCTCAGTCCAGACAGATGATGCCTATGACTTCAACACAGATTTTAAATGAACATCTATGACCTTCTGGCTGCGTTTGACAGGCAGCCCAATTCTGGTTAGTTTTTTCACTAATTGGTCTTTAAACCAATCAGATCAGCTCTGAGAAAAATTTGATGTGATCAGTCAAAATAACAATTGGTGGAAAGAATATTAGTTGGGCTGCCTGTGTAAACGCAGCCTTTGTTTTTCAACTCTCATATCTTAACCTTACTAGCTGTACTGGCACCATCTGAAGTTACTGTTTGAAGGCCTGTGTGTGTGGATGTAACCTGTAACAATGTTTTGCCTTTTGCGTAAAGGTCCAGCGGTAAATTGTTTAAGATCTGTCCATGGTCATTGTGAATTATTGTATATAGCCTGAACACAAATAAATTGATCCATATTTTGGCTCAAGTTGTGCTTTCTCATTCCAGTTAAAATGGTGATGAACACAACAGCTCAACCCCACATAGGATGTTCAATTTTAGTTTGCCATGGTGTTAGGTTGCCTTATCAGGACCAAGACTCAATGTGGTTGACTGTTTTAGTAAGCTGCTTTTACAAAAGGATGACAATTTGAAAATGTACATTGGTTAGATTAATCCTTTTGTACAAAGTAAAGAAATGGYGTAACTTAACACCATGTTTAATACTTTGTGGATTGTGTAAATAAGCTACTTGACAATTATCAAATTCATAACCATTTCAGCTGTTGCATATGTATTCACACTAGTGGTTTGKGTGTATGACATCCATCCTTAGCACAAAAGGCATGACACTGCAAAATGCAATCAAGATAAAGGATAGTAGGCTTGTGTAAAGTTGTGGTAGTGATCCTGATACACAAATTACTTATTTTTATTTAACCMGGTAGGCTAGTTGAGAACAAGTTCTCTTTTACAACTGYGACCTGKCCAAGATAAGGCCTAGCAGTGTGACACACACAGTTACACATGGAATAAGCAAACGTGCAGTCAACACAATAGAAAAGTATATACAGTGTGTGCAAATGAAGTAAGATTATCGAGGTAAGGCAACAAATAGGCCGTAGTGGCGAAATAATTACAGTTTAGCAAGTAAACACGATGTGTAGAAGATGAATGTGCAAGTAGAGATACTGGGGTGCGAAGGGGGGGGATATATATACATCAAATAATATGGGGATGAGGTAGTTGGATGGGCTATGTACAGGTGCAATGATCTGTAAACTGCTCTGATTGCTGATGCTTAAAGTTAGTGAGGGAGATATGAGTCTCCAGCTTCAGTGATTTTTGCAATTCGTTCCAGTCATTGGCAGCAGAGAATGGAAGGAAAGGAGGAATTGGCTTTCGGGGTGACCAGTGAAATATACCTGCTGGAGCGCGTGCTACGGGTGGGTGCTGCTATGGTGACCAGTGAGCTGAGATAAGGCGGGGCTTTACCTAGCAAAGACTTATAGATGACCTGGGGCCAGTGGGTTTGGCGACGAATATGAAGCGAGGGCCAGCCAACGAGAGCATACAGGTCGCAGTGGTGGGTAGTATATGGGGCTTTGGTGACGAAACAGATGGCACTGTGATAGACTGCATCCAATTTGCTGAGTAGAGTGTTTTGTAAATGACATTGCCAAATTCAAGGATCGGTAGAATAGTCAGTTTTACGAGGATATGTTTGGCAGCATGAGTGAAGGAGGCTTTGTTGCGAAATAGGAAGCCGATTCTAGATTTCATTTTGGATTGGAGATGCTTAATATGAGTCTGGAAGGAGAGTTTACAGTCTAACCAGACACCTAGGTATTTGTAGTTGTCCACATATTCTAAGTCAGAACCGTCCAGAGTAGTGATGCTGGGCGGGCAGTGATTGGTTGAAGAGCATGCATTTAGTTTTACTTGCATTTAAGAGCAGTTGGATGCCACAGAAGGAGAGTTGAATGGCATTGAAGTTCGTCTGGAGGTTAGTTTACACAGTGTCCAAAGAAGGGCCAGAAGTATACAGAATGGTGTCGTCTGGATAGAGGTGGATCAGAGAATCACCAGCCGCAAGAGCGACATTGATGTATACAGAGAAGATAGTCGGCCCGAGAATTGAACCCTGTGGCACCCCCATAGAGACAGCCTTTTAAAGGATAAGGAGTTAAAGTGCAAGACAACCGGCAGTAACAAAACATTGATCCTTGTTCTAACAGCATCAAAGTGAATGTCTAAGGAAAATGGTGATCTTGGCAAATTGTCACAGGGGACAGTTCCTGAACACTACTTCATGTTATAGATATACATTATCTTTTCTCATGTGAAGCTAAGCCCAGAACCATGGGTGCATCTCAACAGTCTTAAGTAGCTGCATCTGCATTGATGTGAAAATATAAGACAGAAGGAAGGTTACTAGACTATTGAGATGTAGCCCAATGGACTAAAGGAGCCTAGCAATCCTTATAGTCCAAGGACCTTACATGTTCTGTTTAGAGAGCAGATTGGCTTGGCAGCCAAAACATTCAAATACTCAATCTAAACGTAAATAGATTATATATTGCGGTACAGTTCTAGAAACATTATGCCCTCTACTTTCAGATCACATCAAACTAATTTCATAAATGCAGAATATACACACTGTTTAACTGGTTTTAACACAGTTGCTGGCTACAGTATCTTTCTKTGACAGTGTTAACACCTTTGTGGCATCCGTTTACACACAGGTGTTCGGAGACGCAGATAGCTAATTAGCACAGGTAGGTAGTCGAATCTGTCTTCAGTCTGTTTTCCGTAAACAAGCRCTGTAACATGGATATGGCCGTGTGGGAACGCTAACCCTATAAAGGTGTGTAGTAATTTAACCTTTGTTTTCTGAAAATGATTTCTTGCTGATATGAAAGATACGTTCCTTATGTTTCCAAAACCGTACCACAAGCGATGCGTGTTCAAGTTCTGACCGAGCGTTGGGACTTTTGAGAAAAACCCCTGGTCAGAACATACTATCGGCAATAGGTGCGAAGGTAGCTAGCTTTTATGAATGGGGTAATTTAAATGTATGTTATGTATGACATTCATTTCTCTGCAACATCCWCTTACACCATATGGAACATGCCCTGTCTCTGCCTGAGATAAACAACACCATCGTGGTATCACGTTAGGTGTATGTTAGGGTTCCTGAGAAGTCACTGGAGGACGGGCAGATGAGCTGTTGTCTGGTCACATCCCTGCTTTAGTCTACTTGTCCCCTGTATGTTTTTGAACTGGGTGGAATTTACCCGTGGGATGTTGAATATACCACTTGTCCSAGACTTCTGTGAATGAAGAGGTCCTGAACCATGGTTTGTAATGTTTGTTGCAATGGAGGAGTTTGGCAGCTTTCACAAACTGGGGAGAGTAGCGGTTTCCAGCACCAGTAGCCCCAGAAAATAGAGGAATACTGAATATTTCTATGCAAACAAAGACCAACAGCTTGCTAGTTTAGAGGAGAATAAACTGTACAGGGCAATGATGATACTCTAACTATAACCTTTATTTGTACTTTTCCATACAACATTACACCACTAAGTGTGCCAGGGCTGTCTGCAGCTCATCGTTAGGGAAACATGGACAGACCATAGTAGTACAGTTCTTACCTGATGTGCCACATGGGGTCGATGCTAGAGTGGTGTTTCTAGAAGACAATTAGCAGGGGAGGTGTGGTGATACTCTGCCAGAGTCTTACTGTACAAGTCTTCCCTGACAAAAAAATGTATACAATTAAAGCAAATGAAAACTCAAAGGGAATGCTTTTCAATTGTCTACAGTGAATGTCTATTTGGATTGATTTAATTGATATACCGTGTAGATATTTTATTTCAAAATAATCTCTGGAGTGCTGAGGGAATTATGCCCCTGAGGCTGTCTGGCTCTGCTGGTGACTTACTGTGCATTGAGCTCCATCCAGTGTTCCAGTTGGCTGGTGATGTTGTGATGCTTCGACTCCGTCAGGTTGGCCACGATCAMCCCAGGATTAAAGGAACACGTGTTGGCACTCATGCCCAGCTTCTCGATGGCCTTCTTTTTAAAAGCCAATATAGTTGTTCTAAAGGAATACATACTTAAGATAATTAAAACGTTGACATTTGTTATGGTATCAAGTACAAATATGAAGGGGGGAAAATGCTTTCATACCATTATGTAAAATAAGACCCCTTCTGTTCATTCATTTATTATATTGAGGTTTTATTTCCTTTGTGTGTCATTGTAGAGTCCACAGCTTGTGTTGTGTACTTGGTTCCCAGCTCCTCCAACGATGTCCTTTGTGGATGYAGAATCACTGTCATCTGACAACGCAGCTGCATGCCGACTTTAGGCTTGTGTCAAAAAGCTCTTGGATGTCCCCTGCAAATATATCATATTCATATGTCTAGTATTCATTCAAATCAAAAGTTTATTGGTTGCATACACAGATTTTCAGGTGCAGAGAAATGCTTATGTTACTAGCACCAACAGTGCAGTAGAATGTCACTCAAATATAATAGAAATACCTGGAGACCAAGGGATGGCCCCCACTGTGTGTCGCCAGGTTTATGAAGGGGGTTTGTCGCCTGCGTCCAGCTAGGACCCGCTCAATGGCGAGCTGGGATTCGAACCGTTGGGAGTCTGCCTCCCCGAAACACCTCTCTATGAAGGTGGTTTTCTTAGTAGCGATTACTTCCATGAAGAGGGTGGGTGAGCTCCATGCTTTATCGGTAAGTTCTGAGTGCTACCGGATGRACCCCGGTGGGAGGAGTATATCGCTCCGCCCCAACCCTTCATTCCTCCCGAAGGTTTTGTCAGAYAGGCATGTGAACATCCCTTTTATCCTGTCTGCTTACGACCCCCCGGCAGTGGCAGGGGAGTCTGGGCCTCCCTCCGACATGCTGTGTCCTGTGCGGACACTGGCCACCTATTTGGAGTGGACACGGTCAGTGAGAACAACAGACCGGATTTTTGTCTGCTATGGTGAGAGAGTCCTGGGGGATGGGCTATCAAGCAGAGGCTCTCTCACTGGATCGTGGACACAAATACAACAGCATACCGCCTGGCTGGCAGGCCAGTGCTGGGATCTGTGATGGCACATTCAACATGTGTGGCTGCGTCCTGGGCTCTACTGAGAGGAGTGCCCCTCGCTGATATCTGTGCTACGGCCCGCTGGGCTTCCTCTTGCACCTTTGCTAGGTACTATCGGGTAATGCGGCACCTCCCTCTGTGGTTGGTTGGCTGGCCAGGTCCCTCTAGCATTGACTAAATCTGGTACGGGTATACCAATATATTGGAGTGATCCAATAAAGTGAAACATAACGAAGGTAACGAAACACACTCCAATCCTCTACGGTGCCAGAGGCGCCTCAAAAATGATGTAGAGAACATGTGTCGCGGCCATGGGGTCTATATATAGGGGTGGAACCCAGCCTGTGACACAGGAGTGAATCGGTAAATCCTCACTTTGGATGTGGAGTGATACCAATATATTGGAGTGATCATATAGCTCACATAATCGTGGTTACATRCTTAACCTTCGCTCTCCTTTGTTATCTTGCACAGAATGTACAAATGAAGCAAAATGTTATAATGATCCATACARAAAACGAAGTACTTTGATTTATATAGTGATTTAACCACTGTCCCACAAATAAGCACAATAACAAACCCGATGGTTACGCTATGATTTCTAAACCAAATCAAATCGTTTCTTATTAAAACAACATATACATACAATCTGGGGTAAAGGAAAGCGTGAGTATATGTTCTGTAACGTTTAACAATGACAAAAACACACAAAAGCAATTCAAATCAAAAGCGAAGTGCCAACTCAACATCAACAAGTATGTCGCCTGTTAACTTGAATGGCCATAGTTGCCTACATATTTGCCTGTATTTAAATCGCAAAGTCTACTGTAGGATAATCATAAATTACAATGGAGTTCACTACCACAACATCACTTTGAATTGTATAAGTATTTATTTAGATATTTTTAAGTCGTTGAAGGGGTGGGAACTTAATTAGAGGACGAGAAGTAGTAACGTTGTGTAGCTGCACAAGCCTCGCGCAGATTTGATGCGCTTGAATGCATCAACAGTCTGGGTTCCTTCGAAATACTACGTATGCTTTTTGAAACCGGAAGTCTAACCAGACAAATTGAAGAATTTTTCTTCTTTCATCTGATTATCCAATATAGCAAGATGTTGTCAATATTCAACTCCATTCCAACACACATGGTAAGAGTTTGAATTATTAGTGAACTCGCCGACTGTTACAAATAGATACCAATTTAAAAACGTTAGCCTGTTGCTACAAATATCAAGGTAACGTAGCTAGCTAACTTGCCAAGTGGTAATTGGCAACTAGCTAGCGAGCTACTACACAAGTTAGTTAGACCGATTCAGTAATCATATTGAACATGGTTAAGACTAACGTTATGATAATTAGCTAGCTCTTCATCACAACCATCAATCCATTTCATATGAATTGTTTGGATGCTAGCCAGCTAGATGCCCATATGGCACGTCTATGAACCTGTCGTAACCAAATGTATAAATGCATCCTCAATAACAAAGCTTAGATATAATATTCACAACCCTCTTTAAGTCACCACTTCGGATGAACCTTCCTGATTTGTTTTGATTATTGACACTTCAGATATTAGTTTTCCAGTTGTGATCAACCATCTACCAGTCCTTCCTCAAAAATAAAACTTGTGATGTTATAGGATTATAAAGGACAGAAACTGGCGGAGCAGATCTTCCAAGGAATCATACTTGTCTCAGCGGTGAGTGGCCTGTCAAACATAASTAATAAAATTGACTTTTCATATGTGTTGTTTTTACACAAGGCTAACCCCTTGTATTACCTTCCAGGTGATTGGATTTGCTTACGGCCTCATCATTGAACAGTTTGGGTGGACTGTGTACATAGTGTTAGGAGGTTTCGCTGTGTCTTGTTTGGTGAGTTAAGTTTCATTCCAACCTCCTTGTATATGTTTATTTGACATTCTTTCAGTTGTGCCAAGCAGAAAATGTTGCACTTGTGCAARTAGTGCACCCACAGACCCACGTTGACTTCAATCTGCTTTTACGGGACCCAAACTAGCTTCTGATTTACATCTCACAATCTCTCCCTCACCACCACCTTCTGTCTCAGCTGACCCTGCCCCCCTGGCCCATGTACAGACAGAACCCCCTCTCCTGGCAGCCAGCCCTACCAGAGACTACGGGAGAAACCCAGCAAAAGCCTCAGGAGAATCTGAAGAAGAAGAAGCACAAGTAGCTCATGAATGTTTGTACCAGTTTGCCCAAGACACGTTTTGTAACTGAAACTGTTTGTCTGTACAATAAATACTTGTTTGAAGGACCAAGGGAAGGAAGTTTAAAGGAAGCCTTTGTTAACAGTGAATTTTCCATCAGTGGTGRAATGTCTCATGTCAAACTAATTTCTGCTACTGTGGCTACTTTGTCGATTTCACACATGTTGATTTTGTCCCAACTGTTTAATCATGTGGATAAATCAAAACAAACTATTTTCACATTATAAAGTCAGAGGGGTTGGAAATATCTACACTACTTCTACATCCTGCAACTTATATTATACAATCAGCAAATTAAGGATTTCCTATGTAGTATTTATAGGTACATCTCGTTTCACTAGTTTGCATTTGAAATATTAACTCATTTTATTAGTATTTTGCTACAATAATCTACCTGACAGGTGGACACAGTAACAGAAGAYTCAAATTCATTGCATATTGTAACCTGTATGGATAATTAGAAGACACCGCTGTGTGTGAAGAAAGAAAAGAAAACAGATTACAACCATGTCTAGCTAAAAAGGACTATCATGGATGCCATGTATTTTCTAAATTTGCTCTTAAAGTGAGGTATAAAAATAGTCTACATGTACATAGAAATGGAGATATGATTGTCTATACAAAAAGTATTACATTGCTTGTGTGTAAATGCATTTTTCATTAGGTGATTCTAACCCTTGAAAGAAACGTCCTCAAAGAATTTTAGCTGCCGCACCATCAAAGCATATGACTGGTACTTGTCCTCTCCCATCTGCCTCCGAAGACACAGCTGTGTGCGAAGAAAAAGAAAAATTACAACCATGCCTAGCTAAAAAGGACTATCATGGATGCCATTTTCAATCCTAACCTCTCGTTTGTCCTCGTCATCGTCCTCCATTATGTCCAGGACTCTGTCCAACAGCTTCACCCCAAGTCCCTTCACCACATCTCTTTTCAGGTGCTCAATGGCTCTGCGGATCTTTGCCGGTCCAGATGTGGTGCCTTGTAAGAGGTGGGTTGAATACAAAAAACATAMGTTTCAAAGAAATCCATTTATTCCTCCATAAGAAATAAATTGATTTCTCACTGATAAGCCAGATCATRTCGACAGCAATTTTGCATTGAAACATGCAAGTATGTAGACACCAGATAGAATCTACTAGGGCAGAGTTTCCCAAACTCGGTCCTGGGTGTACTTTTTTTATTCTCCAAAAGCACTACACAGCTGATTTCAATAACCAACTCATCATCAACCTTTGACTATTTGAACTAGCTGTGTAGTGCTAGGGCAAAAAAACAAAATGTGCATCCAGGGAGGCCGCGGGACTGAGTTTGGGCAACCCTTTGCTAGGGAAACTCAGAGAGACTGTTTTGGCTGAGACTTACCGGTGGATAATTCACTGAAGTGGAACTCCTGCTCCTCTCTAGCTTTCCCATGCAGCATCAGGGTGTCCCTATACTTCCTGTTCAGCTTAAACTCAGCTAGTGGAGTAGATCTAACACMATCCAGCTCACAAACAGTATCTCTGCTATCCATTCGCAATGTCTGGGTCATCATCTGAACCAGGTCCTGCATATCACTGGATTCACTCTTTCTGCAATGTAAAAAGAGAAGAAAATAACAATGTGTCAGATTTAAATGTGAACATTACCAGCAATACAAAGGGGGTAATGTGCTTCTATGGGTGTGGTGTGGCACTGCTCCCAAAGAGCCACAAATTGCTTTTACCCCTCTTTGCAGTCCCCCTCTGAGTGATCTGTTGAGCTGGTGGAGGAACTGCATTCGTCCTCGTCTGATGGGCGCCCCAAAAACCTGTCCTGCTACAGGAACACACACCACTGTTATAGACTGAAGCCATATTTTGAACTTTTAGCTTACTGAAACAGTAAGACAATGGAGATGAACCTATATTTACCTGGTTGGTTTCCTTTCCCATTTCAGATACAGAGCGAGTGACAGTGGAGTTCTGGGACTCTGGCTGCTTATGTAAAGAGGCAACATCATAAGACGCCCTTCTTTCTGCATTGACAACTGTGGGAAAGAAGAATACTACAGTGAGCAATAGTAAGCAGAGCTACCGCTTTATTGTTCAAATAGGCAGACTATACTAGACAAAATGTCCCTTGCTAATTCCTTCTGGTCCCATGGTCATATGAAATATTGACAACAGAGGTCGGAGGAGTAGCCTGGCGGTTAGGAGCATTAGGCCAGTAAACGGAAGGTTGCTGGATTCAATCCCCGAGCCGACAACGTACAAATATGTCGTTCTGCCCTTGAGCAAGGCAATTAACCCTAATTGCTCAAGAATCRATGTCAATAATGGCTGATCCCCTGGCTGTGACCACACTCGGAGGGTGTCTCAGGGGAGTAGGATGTGCAAAAAAAATTATTCACAACTCACACTTGTACATACAGTGAAACAGGACTATATAAGTGCCCCCTAATTATTATTATTTACTTGGTTGGCTGGGGTTCTGCTGGGACTGCCTCAGTCTTCTCCTCTCCCTGGCTGTCAGAGGACGCTCCTGCTAGCAGTAGAGATGTTATTAACGTTACCTGCCTATGTAACTACTGTGTAAATACATAGTATTAGGGGCACTTGTGAGTGGGACCAACACAACACAAAATACACTTCTTTACAATATACATTCCAGACCTCAAGACAGTTTTTTTGTGTGCAGTAACACTAATCTACCTTGTTAATTGTTTAATCTATTTAGCTCACCTGTGGCAGTGGAGTGTTGCCRTCCTTGGAGGAGCTAATGGTTGTGAAGGAAGTTGTTGCGGTGGCCCTCTTCTTATCTGTGTTCGTCCTGCTTCTCTTATTCACCTCCACTACCAGTGCATTAACAGGAGGAGGCGGTAGAGGTCTAGGAGCTGCTAATTTATTCCACTGTAGAAGAACAAGCAAGGGATGAGGAGCCTTTTGTTATAAAGTTATAAAGTATAAAGTTTGATAGCCCAAAGCCATGATAAAAAGTTCCTGACASTGTCCTCACCTTGTCCTGATCACTCTGTATCCGCCCCCTGTCCCTTTGTCTACGTTGGCAGGAGACAGAGGGTTCAGAGGAGGAGGGGGTACACAGAGGGGGCGTGTCCTGCTCTGGGACTTGGGGGAGGGGCTCCACATGACAGGGTGCCTGCATACACCAATAAAACATAAACCAGTGTCAATGACCTCTAAAATATTGTGATATCTCAATAATATCTGGAGTCTGGTAGAGTAGACTATGCATGATCAAACACAGGTAAAATCATGTTCTTACCACAGGAGGAAGGGGCTCTAAGAGCTTTTCTGTGGATACCAAGCTCTCCTTTAAAGACAATAACGCAGAGAGGCTTACTCTCATTCACCAAATTTATACCGTATGTGCACTGTGTGCAGCACATGATAGTATCATTCCCCATCCACAAGCCAGGCACTTACTTTGACAACGGCAGTATGTTTGTGTGCAGGAACTTCCTTGAGAAGATTCCTGGTGTCATCCTTCTTCTCTATATTTACTTCAAAGGTCTGTCCAGTGGATTCCACTTTGAGTTGTCCTGCAGACCTTAACTCAGACAAACTGGTAGAAACACCCAGACATATACTATGTCCAGTAGCTTGGCTCTCAATGACCACATCCTTGAGTAGCTCCATTGTGTCATCTTTATCATCCGTGTTCACAGTTTTCTCTACAGAGGTTCTGACTCTGTCTCTGGTCTTTGGGGCGCCCTGCATTACAGGTCCATTGGTGGTCTTGCTCTCCTCTTCCCTGGTACTGACACTTGATAGCAGCCTGTGCAGAGGCAGGGGGGGATCCGGATTCCCTCCACTCTGCTCCTCCACAGACCTCTGACAAAGAGCTTCATTATCTGCCCTGGCGTTGGACACGGTCTGGGGAGGATCCCCTCTCTGGGCGTTTGTCTCCTCTTCCTGTGTCTGGAGATCAATGTCAATGTTACTGATGGTTGCCAAAGACACACCAGTGGTGTTGAGAATGTCTTGTGTAGGGGATTTGGTTGTTAGATGTGTCTGGGGTGGGGTGTCCTGTGTGATTCCATTGCGTCCTTTGTGCTCCTGTGTGTTGATCTCTTCCTTCTATGAATGATAACAAAAAAACAGAACAAACACACCGCAATTAAAAAAATCKAGACACTCGTGGGACTTGATGAGCATCGTTTTTACTTCATGGCCGCTCTCTATAAAAAAATATATAGATGTTATCCACTGTATTTTAGTGCTGTTCTGTTAGCTGTTAACTCACCCTTTTCCCTCTGGTGTTTGGGTCTGGCTGGGGACATTGAGGGGGGCGCTCAGGCCTTGGCTGAGATGAAACCACAGATGCTGCACTATTGGGTCTGCGACTGCCACCAACCGCTTTCTTTCTGGACTTGGCAGTTTTCCTGGAGTGAATCAAACAAACAAGGCATCCAAGATGAGATCAATCCAACAAACTTAATTTACTAACTCTTGGTTCAACATACATAGATGAGAGAGAGAGAGTACTAGCCAGGTACTACAACAGATGATGCCACCTACTCTTTGGTGGCCTCTAAAAACATGGCGATTTGTCGTTTGATGTAGGGCTGACGTAGGATGAGTTTGACATCAGGTCTGTCCTCTGGTCTCTTACACAGCATGCTCTTTATCAGAGCTCCCAGCTGAGGGTCATACTTACTCGGCATCTGAGGCAGCTGGAAAGACATAGATCAATTAATCTAGTAGCAGACAAATAATCTGTCATCGTGACTAATAATTTGGGCAAGATGTAAGGGACTGACCTTTCCCTCTACAATGCGGTAAACGAGTGAGTTCATGTCCTTGGCATTGAAGGCATGTTTCAGGGTGGACATCTCGTACACACAGCAGCCCAGCGCCCACACGTCAGACTGGGAATAAAAGGAGGGTTGAGTTAGCCTAGTGCACACAACAGCATCTACCTCCTCAGATTCCTTCTGGCTCAACATAACTGGTGCTTCAACAGTGATGATCTCAAGCATGGATCTACTGTATACACACAGTACCTTGTGGTTGTAGGGTTTGTTGGAAAACAGCTCCGGGCTCATGTAGTACGGTGTTCCTATTAGAGTGCTGGCCATGTCGTTCTGATTCTCCAGAACCCGGGCGATGCCAAGGTCTCCTACTTTAATGATGTTAGACTTGGTCAGGAAGATATTCTGGGTCTTTAGGTCCCGGTGCAAGATATGCTCCTCATGTAGATACTACAATTCAACAGAGAACATGGTGTTGTCACTGTAACTCTCCTGTAATTAAGCCTCGGCCTCTGCCAAAGGTAATGGCTGGGGGCAGAGCAGATGTTGCAGCATATCAATCAATCTGTATATAATATCTCAGCTATGATTTGATTAAATGCACTTTAATGTACCTGGAGGGCCATAGCTATCTGGACGAACCACTCCACCACCTGCCTTTCAGGCAGGAGTTCCCCCTTCTGTTGCTTGAGTCTATGGTAGAGGTCGCCTCCCTCGCAGAAGCCCATGGCGATGTAGAGTTGGCAGTCTTCTCCTTCCCACGACTCCCTGTAAGTCACGATGTTTGGGTGTCGTAGTCGCGAGAGAAGCTGAGCCTCCTGTTCCGCGGCTCGCCGCTCACGTTTCGAGGACGTGGTCAAGTTCAACTTCTTTATGACATACTAAACAAATTTAAGAAAAGGGCTCGACACGTGCTGCACTCTGCGAACATTCTGTCTAGATGCATTAGTGGCGAACATTCTGCCTAGACAGTTTTGTCACAAATGCGTCTAGACAGAATGTTCACCACAAATGCCGCAGTTATTTATTTCTAATTGGCAAACATTATTTGTAGATCCCTTAGTATTGGCACTATCAAAGTTGGTTGGTTAGCTTAGCTAGCTACTTGCTAACTTGTAATGTCTAAGATTCATGAAAGGGGAGAAATGTATCAGAGTCGACCAAACAAAGCTATTATAACATTATTGAAACCCAGTTTTGAAGTGGATTGTTGTATTACCTGTTTACGGTCTGTTTGTGTTTCACCAGATTCACCTCTCCATAACTCCCCTTTCCAACAACTCTGATGAACATGTAATTATTCATGACTTCAAATCGTCCAATCTTTGTAAATATTACCCCGAATTCAAAGGGTATAATCTAACTACGTAATTGAAGAAAACCTGTGAATATCTCCCATTTTCTGGACATAATAAATCCAGATATCTAACTTACTTAGCGCAGGCTAATGTACCAACAGGACGATTGTCAAAACAGGAAATCATCAGTAGCTTTTCCGTCACTAGGCAACTGGTACATCAACGTCGACGTTTGTTTGACGGGTGTACCACAGATAGAACAATGATACAGATWTTTCACTGGATGTATAAATATGAAGCATCCGTTTGGCGTTTCCACTCACTACCAAATATGGTAGTGAGAGGAAGCCCACTGGCGGGTAGTGGGAGAAGATGGAACGAGATGGATTTTGGCCTACATTCTGCAAATTTTCTCATCGATGAAACATTTGATCTCAATACACTTTTCTACTCCCAAAACGACACTATGTTATGAACTGAGTGGACTACGTTTTGTAGACTTTAGCCTTTACCAACGGTTTTACAAATCGTGTTGTTTAGGAGTGCAAAGTCGAATGAAGTTATTGCATACGCGCATTTCACAGAGTAGGCGTTCCCTAACAGAAATATGCAGATGTGAGCTAGAACGGGCCAATGGGATCTCGCTAGCTCGTGCTTGGCTTCCCACCTTGCATGTTCTGCCCACTATGACTCTTCTGTTCCCATTGGAAATGACAGGCTGCGGTCTATCTTGGTTTAGTTGGTTTAGTTATAAAAAATCCCATATACGACTAGGGTCGAAAATGTGGTGGCAGTTGTTGTATGGAAGTGTTCCCCGGATATTGCACAACGTTTTTTGTGTGCATCTACCTTTCACACATTCTTTTATAGCTCAATGCTGTCTGCCTTTCACACATCACTGATTTATATTGCACYTGCATCGATATTCAGAAAATGCTTAATTACAAATAGTATTGTTTATAGTCATGCTCCCAACCTGTATCCAGTAGCCTATATCGAGTCCCTATAATGTCATGCATAAAGTCTCATGAATGAATGGGGATTTGTATTTGAGATGGATGGAAAATAATGAGTCATCTATGAGGTAACGCCACTATCATATCATCCACTAGAGGGCAGTTGAATCTAACAAAGTTGGTGGTGCAGTTGTTTAGATTTTCATCTTGCTTTAGTCATTGATAACTTATGTTGTCTATTCTTCTCACCCTGACATTGTGTATAGCCTATGGCGACAATACAGATAGGCATATTGAATACAATTCCAGTGGGAATGGATGTTGCCTACTTCTACGACATGTCATCATTGTAACACATGTCCCATCTAATGAAATATTAATTTGTTGGATGTCTTTAGTAGGCTTTATATAGCCTGTCTATCTATAGCCTAACGATTTATCTAATCATCTGGGACAACTTACCCGTCCAGATAGCCTTTTCGATTGCTACGTTCACCATYCTATTTAAGTTAACATAATAACAAAAAATTGAATGGTGAAAGTAAAGATGTGTCCTTGGACGAAGAAGACACCGTTCATGACTGAATGCCAGGCAAATAAAATAAACCAATTATGAAGCAGCTTGCTTACCTGTGTGCCACAAACAGGTTGTTGATTGGTTGATTGACAAGAATGGTCGGCCCCTTGTGTGTTGGCCACTCCCTCCGCTCTTTGCCTGACGTCAGGAGAGTGCAGATGGGGGGTGTCGAATCCAGTTTTTCGGCGAACGCCGTGAGTCTAAATTGGAGAAGCAGTGAAGAAAGAATCGACCTTTGAGATCGTGCAATTTACAGGTACGAGTCTCTGTCATGTTGATTGTAACATTGTGTGGACAAAATGAAAATTATTGACATAATCGAGATGTATTCGCTATATGGAAACATGCCCTAAACGCGAGAATAGTTGACATTTCTGGTCTGTTTGAAATGTTAAACCATAGCCTAATAGTTTATTAAGTTTATAAATRTAGTTACTTAATAGTTTAAATTAATAATGTATGGAAAGTAATAGTTTAACGCAGCTGGTTGACATCGCAGAATGAAACAAGGTTATGACTCTGCCGGAGAGACAGACAGTGCCCCGTCATATGGAATGTTCATTCATAATATGCATGCTAATGTATTACATTAATATTAATATTAATAATGCCCAGATACTGAAGGGCATATTTGTTTATGGCACTCTGTGTATTTCTCAGTGGATATCAGAGGGACTGATGGAGTGTGTGCAAACCAATAGAACAAAGATAAACTGAAAGCAGTGTTTAATTTCCCATCAAAGTTATTATTCACATTTGAGAGTGTGTTATACTTATTGTACTTTTTGTACATATGTGTTTAGTGCCTTACTGAACTGGGATGCTTTAGGTATTTTGTATTTTCCTCTCTCTCTCTCTCTCGCTCGCTCTCTCTCTCTCTCTCTCTCTCTCTCTCTCTCTCTCGCTCCCTCTCTCTCTCGCTCTCTCTCGCTCTCTTCTCGCCTCTCTCTCGCTCTCTCTCTCAACTTGAGTGTTCATAATTTTTTTAGAGTCAATGATATTCACACACAACACACACACACACAAACACACACACCACACACACACACACACACCACACACACACCACACACACCACACACACACACACACACACCAACACACACACACACACACACACACAACACACACACACACACACACATCACACTACACACAACAGCACACGACACGCACACATACACCATCGCTTTCTTTCCACATGCCAGCTCGGAAGGAGAAGGCGGCTTATCAATTAATAAGCTCATTTTGAAAGGGATTTGCTTAGTGTCCTGGACACCGGTGCCCCAGATGAGCTTGTGGTTCAGATCAGGATGTTATCATGACAAGGAGAATGTGATATTTGTGAGTGGACAGTGAGATGTTACTGTAACACAGAGGCACTCATGTGGCAGCTCTCAATGTGGATCTATCAGTAAGGATAGCCAACGTGTTCTTGACTTCTTGTCAGAAGGGGTAAAGTTATGTCAATAGGCCAAACATATAAAGGTGTGTTAACTACAGTGGATAAAAGCGACTGGGGACACAGCATGTATTTGCTCAAGGCTTGTCTGGAATTACTGTTAGGCTAGAGCGATTTTGAAAACGTATAGCATAATGATTGCCATAAATATTGACTTTTATAATTGACCATGTTTTTAACCTGATTTGTTTTCTTTTTGTTATGTCGTACTTAGTTTCATTGTTCCTATGCGCACCTCTGTCCCTGTTCTCTGTTGGGGGCCAATATCATGCACACACTCACACACATRAACATACACATACACACACATCCCTGCTGCCCTTTGGCATTCTCTGCCATGCTCATATGACAGSTATGCTGCTAGGATAGTCCAGTCTAAATAGCTGTGTGTGATCAGGAAATGATCCCTATCCCTAAGTGAATGATGACATTATACAATAAAGATAGATAAGCTTGAGGATCTTTATAGACAGATTGTACTCAGAATGAGCTTCAGAGAAATGGCCAGGATGTTTTTAATTTTCCATTGCATGTTACTGAGGGCTTATTAAGCAAGAGGGCTTGCCAATGGGTCTCCCCACTTCCTTTGTGTCTGTGTGTGTGTACGTGTGACTGTGTGTGGATGTGCGTGCGTGTGGCTGTCACTATGTTTGTGTCTGTGTGTGTACGTGTGACTCTGTGTGTATGTGTGGTTGGAGCACATCTAAAAAGGGACTCCTTATCTCTTTTGCTGCAAGCCTGTGAGGTCACAGGTTTCAGAAACTCCCAGTTTGTCAAACTGCCTTCTCATACATGTCAGCACTTTTCTGTATGTGTGTTTCTTCTGTCCACTGCGCAGCAATGGGAAACCAGTGAGTACAGTGCTTCTCTCAATAAGCTTAACAACGGCGAATGCTGCATGTCAAATAGCTCTTAGGAATGTGGTTATGGTTATATATTTTTATCCAAAAAGCCTGCACAATCCTGTTGCCTCCCGGATATGTCGCTGGGCGTCTTGACGTTTCCTGATGAATGCAAACGATCTAATCAAACAGAAAATCTTGTTTCTCTCAGAACATTGTTGGGAGCTCTACCTGCATGTGGTCCTCTTCAACTTCCCTTTATAACTTCTCCTATCTGCTCCTGTCCGCTCTTATGCAAGTCTCAAGCCCTACTGTTTTTATATAAAATAATCCTTGTTTGTTTTAAGACACTTATCCCTTGCTCTTTTTGAACTTTTTCTATWGTTTTTTGTCCCTTTTGAGAGCTCAACTTCAGCTCTATAAGCCTGAATAGGTTAATATGTGCATTGTATTGTGGGTTTTGGATAAATATACAATTGTCTGTGTTCATTGGCCTGTCCTCTGTCCTGTTCAACTGAGTTGCAGAAGTGTCTCAAGCATTTTGGAGTATATGCTTATATGTATATGCTGATACTGTATACCATAGCTGAGGGAAGTAGGGGTGCTGTAGGTKCACATGAAATAATGTTTTCTAAATGATATAATTACTCCTGTCTGAACACTGACTGAATTTGGGCAGCACACGCTCCAAATAACGAACAACTTGTTACCATGCGGCCATAGAAATACAGTATAATCCATAGAACCCAGCTAGCACATAACGTTCTGAGAGCCGTATAATTATTAGAGCTGGGTGAGGGCATGATTGTTCTTTGATTATTTTGCATACAACCTTCCCATAACGTTTTCTACAGATTTCCTCATGGTTTTATTTAAAGTAATGTTCTCTAACTGTTCAGATAACGTTAGCAAACAACGTTCTTCTGTGGGAATTTCAGTACAGCATAACGTTTCTTCGTGGTTCTATTTAAAGTCATGTTCTCAGAACATTGAGAAACAACGTTCTTCTGTGGGAATTCCAGTACTTCAGCATAAYGTTTTCTACAGGTTTCCTCATGGTTCAATTTAAAGTCCTGTTCTCAGAACATTAAGAAAACTTTCCATAAAAAACATAAGAAAACATTAGTAATGTTCTTGAATGTTATTTAAAAACATATACATTCCGTTCTCAGCTTCAACAAAACTCTCTCTATCGTCTATCTTGTTAAGTGTGTTCAGGTGTGTTGGCCGCGTYCACAAATTGGCCACACTTGATCTTAATGAGTGCTCGTTTCCTTTGAAATTAGGGTCTGTTTAAACAGACAAAAATTAACATCTTGGTATGGGTTAAAAAAACAACAACATTGCATGCTAGCTCCATCCTGGTGGCACAGTGGCCTAATTCCATGGATAAAGAGCAGAAGATCATAGGTTTGAATATCACTTGACGCCATGCCACAATAAAAAGAAAAGCATTATAAATGCTTAAGCAAATGTATTTATATCTATTTCTAATGTGTTCTATCTGTGTTCAAAACAGTTAACAAAAACTAGCTAGCAGTGTTATTAAAAGTCTTATTTTAACATGTTCTCAGAATKTTATTTAATTACCTTCAAATAACCTATAATTTTTGTTATCAGAATGTTAATAAAATCTCCTAGGAAAACTTTCAGGGAACCATAGAAAAACATTCTCAGAACCTCCCTGCAACCTAAAAATGTACATTCCCAAAACAGGCAACATTTTCACTTCTGTTCTCAGAAYGTAATTTATTTTTCAGTTTTAAAGGTCAGGAAACTTATGGCTTCATTCCCAGAACCAATGGGAAACCAAAAATGTACGTTCCCACAATTTCCAAGGAACCAAATATGCTAGCTGGGAAGGGTTTTGGAACCTCACCCGGGTAATTTAACTGGTAAATGGGTATGCTCCAAATGGCTGTTAGTCCTGACTTGAATGGGTTCTATGGATTCAATTTCTCTTTGCACTGTCAGTGAATAGCTGACAGTAACATTTGCCTTTTGCAAATGTCATAATACAATAGCGGGAAATACCTTTGTAAAGCAAATGGCTACTGCTAAAACGAGAACACTAATTTGTCAGTAGAAGCTACCATTTATTTTGTCAACACCTCKGACGAACAGCACTTTTTTTCCCAAAGTAGCTCAGGCCTATGTTGAGACCATCACCAGTACGGTGAGAAGCCTAGGCTACCCGTATTCATGCTATCTTCATCATGCCACTGGAAAGTTGATTTAGTAACTTACTCTTGCCTATAATATTTATATATTTCCTCATATTATTGTGTGCATCTCTCTTCTTTTTTTACCCCAATTTCATGGTATCCAATTGGTAGTTACAGTCTTGTCTCATCGCTGCAACTCCCGTACGGACTCGGGAGAGGTGAAGGTCGAGAGCCATGAGGCCTCCGAAACACAACCCAACCTAGCCGACAGCTTCTTGACACAACGAACATCCAACCCGGAAGCCAGACACACCAATGTGTCGGAGGAAACACCGTACACCTGGTGACCTGGTCAGCGTGCACTGCACCCGGCCCGCCACAGGAGTCACTAGTGCGCGATGAGACAAGTATATCCCTGCCGGCCAAACCCTCCCTAACCCGGACGACGCTTGGCCAATTGTGCGTCGCCCCATGGACCTCCCGGTCGCGACAGAGCCTGGGCTCGAACCCAGAATCTCTGGTGGCACTGCGATGCAGTGCCTTAGACCACTGCGCCACCCGGGAGGCCCCGTCTCCCTTATTTTTATTGGCCCTGAGTCAGGTCAAGACCAAGGCCCGGTTTGGCAAAAACACCTTCAAGTTAAATTAATCTCAGAACCATTGGATCCTATGGTTCTAACAATGAACTTAGCTTAAGATGTTTTTGGGAAACWGGGCCCAGGGCGATTTTATTTATCTGTTTGACAGTGTCAGAGTAGCCACTCATTTTGGTCCTTTGTGTAGTATTAACAAATATTCTGATAATGTCTCCTAAATKACGTAGAATTGCATGAAATGCGTTTATAAAAGGCCACATTTTTCTCGACCCTGCTAAGATTTCTCCCCCATGTGTGTAAATCCTAAAAATGTTTCTCCGTAACTGTATGCCACTAGGCAAATGAAATAGATAGAATGTGTTATTATAACAGGGAAAAAAATTTTAAACAGCACTTCCAACTCAAAACATCTTCCTGCGGCTAAGCTGTATATTGTATTGTATAAAACCCATCTATTTTGCCAGTACAGTGGATAAACATATTATAATACATTACATCGACACACTTAGACTTTAACAGTCRTTATGGTAGAGGTACAGTATAAGAAGACACCCTTTAATAGAGAAATTATAATCCATGCCATTGCCAACTTTAGCAGCGTTGATCTTTCTGAACAACATTGGTCTTGGCCAGTATCTCCTTGCAGTGCACCTGTGTCAACTAAGGGCCCATAACACAGACACTCAGAGAGCATATAGGCTAGGGCTGCATCAATACTTTCCTCTCTGCTTACTTTCCTTCATCTGCTCTGATCTATAATAAATGGACAGGTTTTAAGCGAAAATACTGAGCTGGKTATTTTACACCATGTTACTCTCAGCTATCCCGTCTTCTCAGCTCAGTGCAGACTAGGAAGAGGAGAGCAGAGGAAGCCACTAGACTATTGAGATGCTGCACATGCTACCAGACCAGAAATGCCCAGAAGACTTGTGTTACTAATGAGAGTAACTGACAGGGCTCTCTCTTTCTCTGTCACACATTTGACTAGACTTCCTCTTACTGCTTCCCCAAGCAGATTTCTTTCCATACTGGTCTATGATGTCTACTTCTAATTTCAGTTCCTTTTATTTGTAAAGCTTTCAGTATCCATGTTTTTTCYATCCACAATTTTTATGCGAGTAAAGTAATACCATATCAAACAGCTGTGACAGAAACAGGTTGTTTCGGTACAATTTTATAAATGCCAATAGATAATTTGTTCATTCAACATGGTGGGATCTTTTTGTGTCTCAAAAATTAATTATGCATGAAATATTGATATAAAAACCATCCAATCGAAGTAAACTTTCAGTCACACGATGATATGGTGTGTGGTCCTCCCACGACGACTCGGGAAACCATGCAGTTTATTAGGCTATARATTAAATMATTTATGATGAATTTACCAGGGTGGTGAAAGTGCAAGGTGATCTTGATGCTCCTTTCCAATAAATATTGAGGGTCTTATTCTGGTGACATGACGATTGATGCTTGACTGCTGGTTGACAAATACAAATATTATCCATAATAATCYCATCATATAGACTAGCCTACCCGTACAGCCTAACCGTACTGTATCTGCCAGCTGTTGGCTAGAGCTCACGTGCCAAGACCAGAGTAGAYATGTTTAATATTTAATGCAACAGTTTTTGTGACAAAACTATCTGTAGAGTTAAAAATGCGATGGAAAAACATTGAACTTTTAATTTTGATTACAGTGTTTTAGCTAAGTGCTTAATGCACTCTTGGCAATAAATCTCTTCCATCCGCACAGACCTGGTGGCATAGCAGGACATTCAAGTCACTGGCAACCAAGAGGTGGTGAGCTCAAATCCCAGATGAGGTTGAGTCCCAAGTGTGCTCACAGTGAAGAATTTAACCMAAAAAAWASTTTTGACTAAAAGTATCAAGTTCACTCAACAAGTTCTTAAATCCAAATGTATCAGTTTAACTTACTATACTAAATTGAAGTAACTTTAGATTAACTTAACTCAACATTAGATTTAGATTGTTTCCCTRCTGCGTTAAAATCCAAACTTTTTAAAGTTGACTCAACAAATCTTTTTTTTACAATGCAGAAAGATTGTGTCTGTGAGGACTAATTATAGTAACACAGAAATTGTATAATGTTTGACCTAGTTATGGYTGTTTTATTGGTTGAATCATAACTACATCTACTTTCCACARTGTTTCGGTTTAAAAGTCTGCATTGCTATGGACCTGCAAAACTAGTCTCTGATACTTCTCTTTGGTGTTCGGACTGGTAAGAATAGCAACACGAGATGTTGAAGTGAAGCTTAAGTTTTGTTGATTCAGGATGATATGAGGTAAAGGAAGAATAGGACTGACAACCCTTGTCACCTGAAGCAGTTTGTAGAAGTTTGTCTGTTCTGTGTGAAATATTTATTGTTTTAAGTGCCTGACTCACCTTATCAAACTTAGTTTCCAGGTAAGTCTAACACAATTGTGTCAAACAAAAAATGTCCAAAAGATGTCCAGTCCAGTGACTTKGTCAGTCATCCCTTATCTCTTTGTCTTTAAATCCTTTTCAGTGTGATCCTGTAAAACAACACATTTCACTGCACCTATCCGGTGTATGTGACAATAAAGCATATATTTTACATTTTATTCTCTATCTTATCCTCAAACACAAATAACTCTTATCGTTTCAATTTCAACTCATACCTAGACAAATATTTGGGTATGCAACTATCCAGAAAGAGTGTGTCTTGTCTTAACAGTTTTTTCCCGTTGTTTAAACAATCAGTTTCTCTCCTCTTCTCCAGTATTGTAGCCGACCGACAGAAAAGAAAGATGCCTTTGGGTGATGATGGACATTCCTGGAAGAAGAAAACATCAGATGTGAAGGAAAACTACGACTTCAAGGAGATCCTGGGGACGTAAGTGCTGAAATCATATCTAATTTTGTTGTTGACAATATGGTTCAAGAGTGTCTAAGCCTTTTACTATCCCTCTACTCATGATGAGAACACCCTGAAGAGTTCAGCGGTGTTATTCAGATGCAAGCTACAGAACTATAACTACAGAGGGACATTTGCAAGTGTTTTCTGTACTTGTACTTATTGAATTTGTATGTTTGACATGGACTGACTTGACTACCTCTTTAGGTATAATGGTATTGTTTAATGCAGGCCACAGTGGACAGTGTGTGGGTAGAAAGTGATTGGGGGATATCCTCTTCGTGTAAAGCCCTTAGATCAGGAATCTAGCTTGGTGATATGCCCATGGGTGGTCATTATTAATGCTGAGGTCTACTAGCCTATTGGGAAAATTGGCCATGGTTTTAGATTACATTGTTTAGTTGTGTGTGCAAGTGCGTTCGTGTGCTTGCGTGCATGTGTGTGCGTGCGTCCGTGCGTTCGTGTGTGGGTACGTGTGTACATGCTGGCGTGCACATGCATGTGAATGTGTGTGTGTATTTGTGTCTGTATAGGCTCTCATGTCTCTTTTGTACGTTTCTGTCTGGTCCAGTTGATAATGTATTCTAACAGCAGCTCTGGGGTATATATGCTGTATGATAGAACTTGCCTTGCTCTGAGCAGTGCTTTGTCGCGTCACGCGTATTATCACTGAATTATAAATGGCCCGGGGGATTTTACACTTTTGCTTTTTATATTTAGCTTTTCATGCAGTTTCCAGTGAGTGTGTTGTGTTTCATGTCTTTATGTGATTATAGTGGAAATTAYGGCAATGGTGTGCTAGATATTCTGTACCACATTAAGTATGAAAGTGCAAGCTAAAATAGAGATTTTTTTTAAAGAGCTGACATCAGCTGTTCTATTTTGACATATAGTGCCTTCAGAAAGTATTCACACCCCTTGACTTTTTCCACATTTAGTTATGTTACATCCTGAATTTAAAATGGATTACACTGAGATTTTGTGTCACTGGCCTAAACATAATACCCCATAATGTCAAAGTGGAATTATGTTTTTAGAAATGAATACAAAATAAAAAGTTGAAATGTGTTGAGTCAATGAATATTCAACTCATTTGTTATGGCAAGCCTAAATAAGTTCAGGAGTGAAAATTTGCTTAACAAGTTACATAATAACTATATAATAATWACATATAACATAATAACTAATAACTGTGCAATAATAGTGTTAAACATGATTTTTGAATGACTACCTTATGTCTGTACCCCACACATACAACTACCTGTAAGGTGTCTCAGTCAAGCAATGAATTTCAACCGCAAACTCAACCACAAAGACCAGGGACSTTTTCCAATGCCTTACAATGAAGGACACCTATTGGTAGATGGGTACAAAAAATGGAGACATTGAATAAACCTTTGAGCATGGTGAACTTATTAATTACACTTTGGATGGTGCGTCACTACAAATATGCAGGCCTCCCTCCTAACTCTGTTGCCGGAGAGGAAGGAAACCGTCCCCATAGTGACCGTACGTACATATCCCAACCAGAAGCCATGGATTACAGGCAACATCTGCACCGAGCTAAAGGCTAGAGCTGCTGCTTTTAAAGAGAGGGACACTAATCCGGACGCTTATAAGAAATCCCTCTATGCCCTCAGACTAACCATCAAACARGCAAAGCGTCAATACAGGACTAAGATTGAATACTACTACACCGGCTCTGACGCTTGTCGGATGTGGCAGGGCTTGAACATTATTACGGACTACAAAGGGAAACCCAGCCGCGAGCTGCCCAGTGACGCGACACTAAAAGACGAGCTAAATGCCTTTTATGCTCGCTTCGAGGCAAGCAACACTGAAACTTGCATGAGAGCACCAGCTGTTGCAGACAACTGTGTGATCACGCTCTCCGTAGCCAATGTGAGCAAGACCTTTAAACAGGTCAACATTCACAAAGCCGCAGGRCCAGATGGATTACCAGGACGTGTACTCAAAGCATGCGTGGACCAACTGGCAAGTGTCTTCACTGACATTTTCAACCTCTCCCTGACCTAGTCTGTAATACCTACATGTTTCAAACAGACCACCATAGTCCCTGTGCCCAAGAAAGCGAAGGTAACCTGCCTAAATGATTACCGCCCCGTAGCACTCACGTCGGTAGCCATGAAGTGCTTTGAAAGGGTGGTAATGGCTCACATTAACACCATCATGAAGGAAACCCTAGACCCACTCCAATTTGCATACCGCCCCAACAGATCCACAGATGATGCAATCTCAATCGCACTCCACACTGCCCTTCCCTCCTGGATAAAAGGAACACCTATGTGGGAATGCTATTCATTGACTACAGCTCAGCATTGAACACCATAGTACCCACAAAGCTCATAACTAAGCTAAGGACCCTAGGACAAAACACCTCCCTCTGCAACTGGATCCTGGACTTCCTGATGGGCCGCCCCCAGGTGGTAAGGGTAGGCAACAACACATCTGCCATGCTGATCCTCAACACTRGGGTCCCTCAAGGGTGCGTGCTTAGTCTCCTTCTGTACWCCCTGTTCACCCACGACTGCGTGGCCAGGCACGACTYCAACACCATCATTACGTTTGCTGACGACACAACAGTGGTAGGCCTGATCAACGACAACGATGAGACAGCCTATAGGGAGGAGGTCAGAGACCTGGCAGTGTGGTGCCAGGACAACAACCTCTCCCTCAATGTGAGCAAGACAAAGGAGCTGATCGTGAACTATACGAAAAGGAGGGCCGAACAAGCCCCCATTAACATCAACAGGGCTGAAGTGGAGTGGGTCGAGAGTTTCATGTTCCTTGGTGTTCAAATCACCAATGAACTATCATGGTCCAAACACACCAAGACAGTCGTGAAGAGGGCACGACAAAACCTGTTCCCCCTCAGGAGACTGAAAAGGTTTGTCATGGGTCCCCAGATTCTCAAAAAGTTCTATAGCTGCACAATCGAGAACATCCTGACCGGTTGCATCTCCTCCTGGTATGGCAACTGCTTGGCATCTGACCGTAAGGCGCTACAGAGGGTAGTGCGTACGGCCCAGTACATCACTGGGGCAAAGCTTCCTGACATCCAGGACCTACTGTATATACTAGGCGGTGTCAGAGGAAGGCCCAAAAAATTGTCAAAGACTCCAGTCACCCGTCATACACTTCTCTCTCTGCTACTGCACGGCAAGCCGTACCAGAGCGCCAATCCAGAACCAACAGGCTCCTTAACAGCTCCGATCCTCAAGYCATAACACTGCTGAACAATTAATCAAATGTCCACCCGGAGTATTTACATTGACCACCCACCCCTTTGTTTTTACACTGCTGCTACTTGCTGTTTATTTTCTATGCATGGTCACTTTACAAATTACCTCGACTAACCTGTACCCCTGCACATTGACTCGGTACTGGTAGCCCTTGTATATAGCCTCCTTATTGTTATGACATTTTCTTGTGTTACTTTTAGATTTTATTTTTAAATTTAAAAAAATTTAAAATTACTTTAGTTTATTTAGTAAATATTTTCTTAACTTTTGTTATTTTCTTAACTAAATTTCTTGAACTGCATTGTTGGTTAAGGGCTTGTAAGTAAACATTTCACGGTATTTGGCGCATGTGACAAATAAAATTWGAATTGTATTGAAACCGCTCAGGGATTTCACCATGAGGCCAATGGTGACTTTAAAACAGTTAGAGTTGTGATAGGAGAAAACTGAGGATGGATCAACAACATTGTAGTTACTCCACAAATACTAACCTAAATGAAAAGAAGGGAGCCTGTACAGAACAAAAATATTCCAAAACATGCATGTGCCAAAATGCAAACTCCTTCCRTTTGAGTTATGTTATCAGTAAAAAAAAATTGCAAAGAAAATAACTTCATGTCCTGAATACAAATTGTTATGTTTGGGGAAAATCCAACACATCACGGAGTACCACTCTTCATATTTTCAAGCATGGTGGYGGCTGCATCATGTTATGAGTGTGCTTGTCATCGGCAAGGACTAGGGAGTTTTTTAGGATAAAAATAAATGGAATAGAGTTAAGCACAGGCAAAATCCTAGAGGAAAACCTGGTTCATTCTGCTTTCCAGACACTGGTAGACAAATTCACCGTTCAGCAGGACAATAACCTAAAACACAAGGCCGAATATACACTGGAGTTGGTTACCAAGATGACATTGAATGTTCCTTAGTGGCCTAGTTACAGTTTTGACTAAAATCGGCTTGGAAATCTATGACATGGCTTTCTACTAATGATCAACAACCAACTTGACAGAGCTTGAATAATAATAAAAAAAGACTAATGTGAAAATAATGTACAATCTAGGTGTGCAAAGCTCTTAGAGACTTACCCAGAGAGACTCACAGCTGTAATCACTGCCAAAGGTGGTTCTAACATGTATTGACAATAAATGAGCAAAAATGTCTAAAAACATGTTTTCACTTTGTCATTATGGGGTATTGTGTGTAGAAAAATAATATTTAATACATTTTGAATTCAGGCTGTAACATAACAAAAGGGGGAATAAGTCAAGGGGTATGAATACTTTCTGAAGGCGCTGTAGCATTTATCCTAATAATAGTAATAATAATAATAATAATAATTTAATTTATTTGTATTTATTTTTTATTCTTCAGTGATGTTGTTTGCCTGCTCAGTGTGTCGACGTGTCCACTGACCCATGACCCAGGAAGTAGTTAACAGAGGGGCTCTGGTGCCCTTTCCCTGAGAGCATGGAAGAGAGAGACCGGCAGGAACCAGAAGTTACAGGAGAGACAAACTATATCCATGCAGGAGCCAGTTCTAGTGAGGAACTTTACATTAAGAAGGCCTTGCAGTACAGTGTCAAGTGAGATAAAATGATAAATATTATATCCATATCTTTGCTTAGGTCAGGTCATTGGTAAAGAGGAATGAAAGGTTGAGAGAGACTAAATGTCTAGCATGTACAAGAMGCAGACAGAGAGAAGAGCCAGGAGTTTGCATGAGATACATGCAGGGGGGCAGCTGTAGCTCCATCAGAGTAGTGCCTGTGTCAGTGCCAGTTGTAGCTTCATGAAACCATTCCTTTCAACCACTCTGTGTTTAGGTTCGAGGGGGTCTGCCTTCTACACCAAAGCATTGACTAATCCAGTCGACAGGGCCTTTCAACAGGGTCTACTCTCTTCATTTAGCCCTGAGTGGTGGATAGATAGGTGGCTCTGTTCCCCCTCACAATACCAATGATGAGAATATTGTTCCCAGTTTGTTTGTTTGTGTGTCTGTGTGTCTGGTGTGTGTATGTATGTATGTGTGTGTGTATGTGCACTCAACCTGTCTCTTATACACATCTAGATGTGTATAAGAGACAGGTGTGTGTGTGTGTGTGTGTGTGTGTCTGTGTCTGATGTAAGGAGGGTTTATTGACATAAATGAGTGGTTAACAGATACACACCCTAATGGTCAGAGTGCGCTGGTTATTTCTTTAACATTTAGGTCAGGGGATTTCACGCTCAATTCCCCAGTAGTAGGCGTTGTAAGGAACTTATTGTGATGCTCTTAGGTTCTCAGGTAAATGTCTCTGGCCCAGCCTGTCTTCAGACTGCTGACTACTCTGTTCTGATCTCTTCCTGGTGCCTGGATAATGGAATCAGGCTAAACCTATTGTCCAGTGGAGGTGTTTAAAAGGCTTTTGTGTACCAAACAGTGCTATTCTCTCACCAACTATTCCCCAAGCCCTTAGGGAGGCTCTCAAACTAACGCATGTCTTTGCGTGCATTTGAAGTGAATTTACCTGGGATTATGTTGTCTCTATGCTGCTTGTCTCTTGACATTTTTTGTTATTACTTTACATTCATAGCTTCTGTCAGTTCTGGCTTGAGCCTACTCTATTTTGTGCAAAGAGTAAAACATTTTATTTTATTTTAAATGTAACCTTTATTTAACTTGCCAAGTCAGTTAAGAACAAATTCTTATTTACAGTAACACTTAGCAATGAACTCTTTCAATGATACAGGATGTTTATCTAAGGTGCGCTTACATTAGACACACATACATTATATGAAGTGCCCGTTAAGTACACACATGGATTATTGTTAGTGAGGATTTAAACATCATCCATAACACGCTTTACATAATGTAGCCCAATGATACCTTGTGTTCCCCAGGCTCCTGTGTTGGTGTATGTATAAGCCAGTCTGTATTTGATTGGGATAAACCTACCACAGTGCTTGTCTCATTCCTATCATCGTGATGTTTGTCAAACATTTTGGGTAAACAACATTTACATGGTAAACCACCTTTTCTCTCGGATCCCTTTGTTAGGAATGTGTTCGGTATGTTTTCTTTCCCCCATATCCCATGGTCTGCCAGTTGTGTTGTCCACACCTGTTTATGGAAAGATCACCGGCTCACCACATCGCTCAGCTGCAAGTTCACCGTTGGCTGGTTGTCTTGGCAACAGGAGGAGACACTTTCCATATGGACTCTAACAGTCACTATGGAAACAACGTCTTTATCTGCTATTAATAATCCTGGCCTGTGAATGTGTGAGCATTGTGAGGGGCGATTAAGTCCCCTCATTGTATACACTGTTGAATGTGTGAGCATTGTGAGGGGCGATTAAGTCCCCTCATTGTATACACTGTTGAATATGGGAGCAGAGCTAAATTCCTGGAGCCTCCCTCTCTGACATTCTGTCACGAATAGGCCTTATGAGGGAAGAATCTGTGTGTGTGTCTGTTCATGTGTGGAGTTCACCATGTAGTCCCCTGTCCACATGACTCCCATCCCACCCTCCACCCCCTCATGCCATCTCTTCATAGCAGACGTTCTCTGATCATGGCCTAAGCTTGTGTCCTCGCCTGTGTTTTCATCTTATTCAGCTCTAMTCCACAGCACAATAGCTGACTGATCAATCTGCCTCTATCAAGTACAATGAATTTATGTATCCACTATCTTCTCATTCATAGTAATGAAGCACTCTAATGACAAACCATTTCATTAATTTAAAATSGAATTCAGGCCCTCGTCTACCCAATGATGTATTCTRTCACACAGAGAGAGGCTGAGGCATCTTGGGGAGAACCTTTTTTCTACTCACTGTCTTGTCCTGTACTGACACAGGGCTGATGTGCCTCTATTTGTTAAGGATGTAATGAGTCTCTTTAAGTAAATATTTTTTTGTCAGACTACAGAATGCACTCCTGGTTAATGAATGTGTGTCTTCATGTAGTGAGTTTTTGAAGGTGACTTTTTCAGACACATTGAAGAATACCTTTTTTGGGCTATGTGCCCTATGATAAACATCCCAGACTGTTGCCATCATTTTGTGTGTGTGTGTGTCCTGCTGCTGCATGTGTTTCTGTAATTAAAACAGATCTGGATTAATGATGCACACACAGTCAACATCACTGCCACTGCAATCAACTCAAATCCTCTCCCCCTCACTATGTTCATCTCTTTCTCTTTTCCTTTCTTCCGTGCTCCTTATCTTAATTGTTATCTTTGCTGTTGTTTCTTTATCTGTCCTTCCATCTATGTCCTCAGCTTTTATCTCTCTTTCACCTTCCCCAAACACAGCTTTATTTTAGCTTATATCCCTAGCTGCCTCTTAACTATCCTATTTGAAATCCAGCTCCATTTTGGCTCTCTTCTCCCCAAGTGCCTCATAATCAGTAGCAGTTTTCACACTGGGGTTTCTATGCCACTGGGCCCTGGAGTGTGTTGTGAAGCTGAAATGGGAGCACCACTGTGCAGGCTGATGGGGGCAGTGAAACATAAAAACACATATTGATCATTTCCATAGCTGACAGACAGACTGTATGTAGGGTGAAATAGACAAGTATGATAAGCAAGGGTTCAATGGAAACAGAAGCACACTAACACACATACATACACGTGCACACAAAAAATAACTGGGAATGTTTAGAGCCCCCTGGCAATTTTCCAAAGAGGAATATTTGACTACGCCTTGAGCAAATGTGATTAGTTAATCGCCATTTTAATTTGTTGGCAGAATGTCTTGGTTGATTATGTTTTTGGCATGTGTTGATATTTTAATAGCTGTGTATCTTTCATTGTAGTTATTGTTTTACTATTTATCAGTCTATTGCTCACACTGGGCCCACTGACTACATAGCACTTCCTAACCAGCATCACTCTCCTTGTTTAGATTGTACTGTGTAGTAGTGGTTCTCTTTTAAAAGTCCATAGCTATGTCTCAGTGACCTTTGGGTAGACTGGGGTTTCTCAACAAACTGTTCATACTGTACAACCGCCTTTGCCAGTGCCATTTTGACTTCTAAATGGCTTAGTAATACATTGCAAGGACAGTCCGGGCCCCAGCAGTAAGCACAGGCCTCTAGAGGAAAATACTTTACAGCCCTTCAATACAGTTATTATGTGCAATCCCAGAATGCCTTGCAAAGCAGGGAAAGGGGGTGTGGGATGAGGAGAGGGGAAAGAGGAGAGGAGAGGGGGAGGTGGGGAAAGCACTGGAATAATCTAAAATCAATAGGGCTAATGGATCAACGTTCCCCAGTGTTGACGTTTAATGGTGGCCCAGTGTGCTCTGTCTCTCACTTGCTGGCTAATTTCTGGGAATTGTTTCTGTAGTGTCTGTGTGTCTGTTGTTCTTGTGTGTGTGTGTGTGTGTGTGTGTGTGTGTGTGTGTGTGTGTGTGTGTGTGTGTGTGTGTGTGTGTGTGTGTGTGTGTGTGTGTGTGTGTGTGTGTGGTGTGTGTGTGTGTGTGTGTGGTGTGTGTGTGTGTGTGTGTGTGTGAGAGAGAGAGAGAGAGAGAGAGAGTAAGGCTCTGAGAAAAGCCTGTAGGCTCTGAGAAATGCCTGAAAAGCCTGAGAACACCAGCTCAGCATATTGTGCCTGTTATGGACACGGACAGACATGGGGACATTGTTTCCTCAATACCTTCATAATACAGGCTGCATATTAAATCAATAACATGTGTTTATTGTTTTGTTGCAGTATTTGGTTGAAGTGGAATTAAGTCCATAGCTTTTTTTCATTTCCTAGTCAGGGCCAGTGATCTGCCTGCTCTCTTGGACACAGGGCAGTTGTCCCACTGGACCTCTTCAGCAGGCCGCTTYAGAGCTCGGAGACCTCAGAATGATGGATTAACCACCTCTTTGAAATAAGGAAACTCTGGGCTCCGCTCCTSCTCCTGTCTTTCTGAGATGTCCTACATTGTTCTTATCGCTTCATCTTTGGAAAACACAACGATATGTGTTGTAAAGTATCCTAGCCTTTTTCCAGCGGAAAATCTTTTCAAYGCCAATGGATTTACTATAGGATTGGATTTACTATACTCATTTTGTCCAATGAGAGAGAGAGACTTTGACTTTTTGTCTTTCTTTACTGAAACCTTCTCATTTCATAAAAAAAAACTCACCCCCCCCACTTAAAAATAAAACACCAAAATATATCCTGTACTGCATTCATGTACCATACTCACCTTTCCATCTACCACATGATACAAACCAACATCACAATACCCAAAACAATACCCACTTCTACAACCGTATATCCAAAACATCTTCCCCAGCTGTACAGACAGCCCCCCCCCAACACACCATATCTCCTCAAACATCTCCACACATTTTATCATTTTATAGAACTCAAACTCAACCCTAAGGAGCACAGAGACCATCCCATTAAACAATAGTAAAGGGTCTGTTATCCCCCCACCTTTGACCCTGTTCCTCCTTGTTAGCCAAATAGCCAACTTCGCCTGAGCAAACARAAAATTCAACAAAACACATTTGGCCTCCTTAATCGAATACCTGTATCCCATTATAAACATCCCAACAGTAAAACCCGCCCCCAACCTCTCACACAGACATTCCAACAGAGATATTAATGACATTAACCTGGTGCACACAGAAAACACATGAATCACAGTTTCTTTCATTACACAGAAAGGACACCCAGGCCCGATTCCCAGTTCAACCAGCTGTTAGTGGCCAGAGCTCCATGAAGAACCCTCCACTGGAGGTCCCCTGACCTCTTTGGTACTGGGGGTTTGTAGAGCCCCCTCCATCTAAAWCCCACCATACTCTCCGCCCCACATACCCCCTGCCACTGATGTGACTTCACTCCTGTTAGGCTCCTAATGTTCCTAACCTTAACGCAGAGGTTGTAGAGGGCTTTACCTCCCCCCCAGGCTCGGAGTGTTAAAATCTAACAAGTCCTCCAGACCCCCTTGCCAGTCTCCAGTCTCTGCCGTCACCTGTAGTGGTGGAAACATTGGTGGCCCCTCCCCCTTTGGCCGCTCAAACACCTCCCTTACCRGCTCAGACAGTGCCTCCTGGACCTCCTCCAGGAATCTCTCCAGCAGCCTAAGAAACATTATTCCTGTTTGTTGTGCCAAGACTTCCGGGGTTTTCCACCCCTCCTCTCCCAGCAGTCTCAGGTCACCCAGCCTTTGTAAACCTGGCCGACTGAACCGATCTCAAAGGGATGGCTGGGTTGTTGAAGATAGGCTCYTCCCACACCCACAGCCCAGGCTCCACACCCCCTTCTCGTGTGGGCCTTAGCAGCTGCCAGGCCCTCAGCACTGCAGAGTAAAAATCTGAGAGACCTGCTGTACTCAGCCTCTCCAGCTTCATGAGGAACAGCTGCTGGTCCAACCCTAATCTGCCAGCTCTCCTCAGCAGCGCGCATGCTGGTTCCCTCCAGCCAACATCAGTATGGTACAGCAGTCTCTGCACCGCCTTTAGCCGGAAAGCAGCCATCCTGCTCTCCAGTTCCACCAGGCCCTGTCCTCCTTCGTTGACGGTCATGTACAACACTGCCGCCCTCAGCCAGTGATGGCCCGACCAGAAAGAGTCCACCAGCTTGCGTTGCAGGTCTGTGAGCAGAGCGGCGACAGGGTTGAGGACAGCCAGTTTATGCCACAGGGAAGATGCCACCAGTTTGTTGATTATCAGCACCCTCCCTCTATATGACACTTGGGACAGGAKCCATCTCCACCTGGCCAGTCTTGACACCACTGCCTGTGACAGCCCCTCCCAGTTCTTCCTGACCCACTTCTCCGAGCCCAGGTACAAAAAAATAACTCCTCATCCTCTTCCTCACACTCACTTTCCTCCTCATCTCTATCTCCCATCCTGACCACCTGGCCTTCCTCTCTGGTCAGGGTATCCCCCACAGCAACAGGCAAAGTTTCCATGGTGCCTTTGACCACACCCTTTTTCCTTTTCCGCTTGACACCCTCCTCCTCCCCCCTAGTCTCTTACAGCTTCACCACTATACTCTCCTCATCCACTAGCATAACCTGACTAGACCCACCTCATCTACACCACCATCCATAGATGACTAGGCCCAGCCTCAGCTACCCACCATCTCTAGCCTGACTAGATACACTCGCTACACCACCAACTTACGACTAAGACCCCACCCTCTGCTACACCACATCCTGCCTGACTAGACCCAGCCTCCGCTACAACCATCTCTAGCCTGACTAGACAAGCCTACAGCTACCCGCCACAATCCCATAGCATGACTAGACCCAGCCTCAGCTATCCCACCATCCATAGCATAACTAGACCCAGCCTCAGCTACCCCACCATCTCTAGCCTGACTAGGCCCAGCCTCAGCTACCCCACCATCTCTAGCCTGACTAGGCCCAGCCTCATCTACACCACCATCTCTTACATGACTAGGCMCAGCCTCATCTACACTACCATCCCTGGCATGACTAGGCCCAGCCTCTGCTGTCTGCATCTCATTACCCCCTGCACGTTGACCTCAATTTCCCCCACTGGCGCTTGTACCCTCACCTTGTCTACAGCTTTTATGTGGGCACGCAAAGCTCTTATGCCCCAAATCCCCCACACTCAAAACACCGTAGACTATCTGTGCTGGCAAACCCTGCGTAGAGCCCCTCCCCATGTCTCACTTTAAAATGCACATTTAGCTGTTGCGCATTGTTATTCAGAAACATAAACACTTGCCTCCGGAACGAAACAACGTGCTTAACGGCATCTGCCTGAAAACCTGCCGACAGTACACGAAAAACGCTAGCAAACTTACCAAAACGACTCAGCTCTTTCCTGATTTGATCATCCGTAATAAACGGAGGCAAATTTTCAACTACCACTCTTGTCGAAGGGGTAGAGAGAGGTGAAATTGGCACCAACACACCCCTTACAAATATTCCACTAGCAATTAGCCTACCAACCAAATTTGCTCTTTTCATGAACACAACCACAGCTTTGTTCATTCTAGAAGCAGAATGTATGAATTCAGCTCCTACCTGTTCACCGACCGTGAGCAGAACCTCCTCCACCTTAACTCCATTTGCAGGAACACACCTGAATCCATGCCGTATCGACAGCGTCTCCTCCGCGCTAGGCTGAGAAGCTAACTTTGAAAAAATTGTCGATACCGCTAAAACAAATATTGCATTAACCCTCCACCATAGAAAATAAAATTGAAACAAAAGACCAAGAAAATAATCAAGAAAGTTAGTTAGGACAGAGCCCTCCACACCAAACACTCAAACGCCAAAAAACTCCCAGCATGCAGAGAGAGAGAGCGAGAGAGAGAGAGAGAGAGAGAGAGAGAGGAAAATACAAAATACCTAAAGCATTCCAGTTCAAAGGAGTTATTTCAAATGTGAATAATAACTTTGATGGGAAATTAAACACTGCTTTCAGTGAGAGAGATAAACTTGGACCTATACAGGATACTACCCTCCACAACATAACCTTCACTCCAAATCAAAACTCCAAACCTACACCCTTCCTACTACCAAATATTATTATATATTTTACTTCATAGGGACTAAATTCTAAGTTAAGGCTACCAAGTTGCTAGGACAGAACACAGATTGTACATACAGTTGAAGTCGGAAGTTTACATACACTTAGGTTGGAGTCATTAAAACTCGTTTTTCAACGACTCCACACATTTCTTGTTAACAAACTATAGTTTTGGCAAGTCCGGTTAGGACATCTACTTTGTGCGTGACACAAGTAATTTGTCCAACAATTGTTTACAGACAGATTATTTCACTTATAATTCACTGTATCACAATTCCAGTGGGTCAGAAGTTTACATACACTAATTGCTGTGCCTTTAAACAGCTTGGAAAATTCCAGAAAATTATGTATGGTTTAGAAGCTTCTGATAGGCTAATTGACATCATTTGAGTCAATTGGAGGTGTACCTGTGGATTATTTCAAGGCCTACCTTCAAACTCAGTGCCTCTTTGCTTGACATCATGAGAAAATCTAAAGAAATCAGACAAGACCTTAGAATTTTTTTTTTGTTTCAAGTCGTGTTCATCCTTGGGAGCAATTTCCAAATGCCTGAAGGTACCATGTTCATCTGTACAAACAATAGTATGCAAGTATAAACACATGACGCAGCCGTCATACCGCTCAGGAAGGAGACGCGTTCTGTCTCCCTAGAGATGAACGTACTTTGGTGCGAAAAGTGCAAATCAATCCCAGAATAACAGCAAAGGACCTTGTGAAGATGCTGGAGGAAACAGATACAAAAGTATCTAAATCCACAGTAAATGAGTCCTATATTKACATAACCTGAAAGGCTGCTCAGCAAGGAAGAAGCCATTGCTCCAAAACTGCCATTAAAAAAGCCAGTGTCACGCTCTGACCTTAGATATCTCTGCTTTCTTTATATTTTGGTTAGGTCAGGGTGTGACGAGGGTGGGTATGCTAGTTTTTGTATTGTCTAGGGTTTTGTATGTCAGGGGTTTTGTAGGTCTAGGTATTTGTATGTCTATGGTGGCCTGATATGGTTCCCAATCAGAGGGAGCTGTTTATCGTTGTCTCTGATTGGGGATCATATTTAGGTAGCCATTTTCCATTTTGTGTTCATGGGTTCTTGTTCTATGTTTAGTTGCCTGTCTGCACTATTCATATTAGCTTCACGGTTCRTTTAGTTGTTTTGTTAGTTTGTTCAGTGTTCATTCTTTTAATAAATATAGAATGGACGCATACAACACTAAACAAAAATAGAAGTGTTTGGCCATAATGATCATCGTTATGTTTGGAGGAAAAAGGGGGAGGTTTGCAAGCCGAAGAACACCATCCCAACCGTGAAGCACGAGGGTGGCAGCATCATGTTGTGTGGTGCTTTGCTGCAGGAGGGACTGGTGCACTTCACTAAATAGATGTCATCATGAGGAGGAAAATTATGTGGATATTTTGAAGCAACATCTCAAGACATCAGTCAGGAAGTTAAAGCTTGGTCGCAAATGGGTCTTCCAAATGGACAATGACCCCAAGCATACTTCCAAAGTTGTGGCAAAATGGCTTAAGGACAACAAAGTCAAGGTATTGGAGTGGCCATCACAAAGCCCTGACCTCAATCCGATAGAAAATTTGTGCGAGCAAGTAGGCCTACAAACCTGACTCAGTTACACCAGCTCTGTCAGGAGTAATGGGCCAAACTTCACCCAACTTATTGTGGAAGGCTACCCAAAACGTTTGACCCAAGTTAAATAATTTAAAGGCAATGCTACCAAATACTAATTGAGTGTATGTAAACTTCTGACCCACTGGGAATGTGATGAAAGAAATAAAAGCTGAAATAAATCATTCTCTCAACTATTATTSTGACATTTCACATTCTTAAAATAAAGTGGGGATCCTAACTGACCTAAGAAATTGAATTTCTACTAGGATTAAATGTGAAATTGTGAAAAACKGAGTTTAAATGTATTTGGCTGAGGTGTATGTAAACTTCTGACTTCAACTGTATCAGACTGCATCTTCAATTAGCACTGAGGTGTGGCTTGAGAGATGTCAAAGCCCTTGAGCCCAACAATGGCAGGAGAGTTTCACAGCCAGGAGAGTTTCACAGCCTACCTGGATGTAAAAAATGATAAGGCAAAAACCTGAGAGTACAAAAATAATCTCCTTATGGAAAATCAAGAGATACTTTTTGCTGTCTATTATAAAACTGGGAACAAAAGCAACTTAATCTTCCACGCAGACCATCCCCTGGCATGGCGCAGTGCTATATTTACACACTACCAATCTGTTATGAGGGGGGTGTTAGCGATGGAAACTCAGGATATTAGACAACGATGACTCTGAGTCAGCCAATGTTAACCTGTACAATTCTGAAACAGTAATGGTACAGGACAACCACATTGTGGACTTTCACATAATCAAAGAGAGCTCAGCAGGATAAGCTCTCTCTTGAGATAGATACCCCCACCTCTAGCGTGTCAGACCAGACCTCTTCATTATACAATCCCACATACGAGCAACCCCAAGCGGAAAGTCAACCTCCMAGCACAGAGTACTACTCCCTCATTGAAATGAAGGATACATTCACCCAGACCCGGAGAGCTGGAGGTGGAGAGAGACATATCTGCACTCTGGAATGTGGTGAGACAACATCAACAGGAGAAAGAGCAGAGGCAGGAGAAGAACAGAGCATTAGAGGAGAGGATCAGACTGATGGAGGAAAGGGTGAGGGTGATGGTGTGTGACAGAGAACCACCCATTAGAGAGCTGACCACCCCCGCAGAGAAGCCAGCAGAAGAGCCCACCTCAGCCCCTGACCATAGCCTCGACATCATCAACAACAGGACAGATAAATGAAGAACCCCAAGCCCAGGGGATCCTACCCCTTCTGAACCCCCACTCAGCCACCCTGATGTCCTCCTGACACCCCCCCCCCCCCCCCACACTCACTGAGGACATACACAAAGCCACAGATTGTACTGCTTATGGACACAAACGGAAAATATATACAGATAAACGTTTTCCCTAATACAGTGTCTAATTTCTGGTGTCCAAACACCCAGCTCGCCCTAGACCTTCTGTCTGAGAACAACTAGGGTCACCCAGCCACATAATAATACACACAGGCACGAACGACCTGAGAGCACAGCAGGAAAGGGTGGCCACAGCACTCAAGGGACTGATTGATTGAAAAACATTCTATTTTCCCCAACGGTTATCTCCACCCTGCTACCACGAAAACACTTCCACCCTGCTACCATACAACAGGTAAACGCATATTTTCTATGACTGTGCCTCAAAACCAAATGTTTACCATGCCCACCACTCCACCCTAGACTTGAACAGCCTTTATGACGAGGTCCACTTATACAAGGCAGCAGTGCCCACCTTCGCCCGGACCCTAAAGGACATTACCCTCAACCGCAGCCACAACACCTCACACAAGAGCAACAGATCAATAGACCCCCCCCCCCCCCCCACCAAACCAACACAGAGGACCCACGCCGAGAGGACCTAAATCCAGACCACAGCACCACCAGCCACATCCACCCCCTCAACCAATCAAA
>NC_036838.1:43347897-43411662 GCF_002910315.2 Salvelinus sp. IW2-2015
GTTAATCACGTAAATAACATTGAGTGACACGTATCAGTATACTCGTGGCAGGAAGATAGCAGGAGGTAGTAGGTGGCACATAGCATTGATCAATGGTCAATCGCGTAGACTGATTGATGTAAAAACATTCTATTTTCCCCAATGGTTATCTCACCTCTGCTAACGAAAACACTTCCACCCTGCTACCATACACAGGTAAACGCAGTATTTCCTATGACTGTGCCTCAAAACCAAATGTTTTACCATGCCCCACCTCCACCCTAGACTTGAAAAGCCTTTATGAGAGGTCACTATACAAGGCAGCAGTGCCCACTTTCGCCCGGACCCTAAAGGACATTACCCAACGCGCAGCCACAAACCTCACACAAGGCAACAGATCAATAGACCCCCACCCCCCCGCCCCCCCACCGACCAACATATTAAAGAGGACCACGAGCAGAGAGGACCAAATAACCCAGACATAGCAACCAACACACCCCCTCAACAACATATCTCAATTCCACCAATGCTCCAACTCAGTCACCCCAAGTCAACCATGCCACAACCCATTTAGGCCCCTCAGATCAGACCTATACCCTTCTGCCACCCCATTCCCCACTCCCACAAAGAGGGCCTCAACATGAAAGTCACACAGACGCCAAGGCGGGAGAGGCAAACAGGCCCAACCCCAGATGCTCAACAGGCTCTGCTCCACTTACTGGTCTGAGGCCAAACCAAATGACTAACAACATTGGGCCACTTTATGGAACACAATGCTTCACTATGTCATCCTGGAATATCCAAAGCCTGAAGTCAGTCTGCCTTTGGCCTAAAGAGCAGGAACCTGGACCTCACCAATGAAATCAGAAATACAGACATTGTCATCCTACAAGAAACTGGTATATGAGGAGATGGACACACTGCTTTCCTCTAGGTTACAGAGAGCTGTAGTCCATCCACCAAACTACCAGGTGTGAAACAGGGAAGGGACTTGGGGGGTATGCTAAGTGTGGTATAGAGCAGATTAACTCCTTGTATTAAATTAATCAAAACAGATACATTTTAGATTTGGCTAGAAATTTACAGGAATGACTTCAACAGAGAAAAATGTCCTCCTGTGTGCTACTATAACCCAACTAGAATCCCATACTTTAATGAAGACAGCTTTTCCATCCTGGAGGGGGAATCAAATCATTTTCAGGCCTAGGGACATGTACTAGTCTGTGGCGACCTAAATGTCAGAACTGGACAAGAATGACACCCTCAGCACATGGGGACAAACACCTACTGGAGTGACAGCATTCCCCTCCCATATGCCCCCCCCCCCCCTCTAGGCCCTTACAAAACATAACCAACAAAATGGGTCACAACTCCTGCAGCTCTGTCGCATGCTTGGTAGAAAAAATTTAGAAACCTATCCAACCAAAAACATAGAGACCAAGAAAACCTGAGCCTTCAGTATGGTGAATACTAAGACATACAGAAATACCTAGGATATTGAAGGAACAGCATGTCAGAAATCAGCTCAGTGTAATTGAAGAATCCATAGACTCTAACCACTTCTGGGAAAATTGGAAAACACAAAATAAACAACAACACGAAGAGTTATCTATCCAAAACGGAGATGTATGGGTAAACCACGTCTACAATCTTTTGGGACCTATAACAAAGAACAAACAGCAAACACATATACTTGATTAAATACAAATCTTAGAATAAACTATTAAAGACTACCAGAACCCACTGGATTCTCCAATTACATTGAATGAACTACAGGACAAAATACAAACCCTCCAACCCAAAAAGGCCCGTGGTGTTGATGGTATCCTCAATGAAATTATAAAGTATACAGACCACAAATTCCAATTGACTATACTTAAACTCTTTAACATCATCCTTGGCTCTGGCATCTTCCCCAATATTTGGAACCAAGGACKTATCACCTGAATCCACAAAAGTGGAGACAAATTTGACCCCAATATCTTATGTGTCAACAGCAACCTTGGGAAAATCATCTGCATTATCATTAACAGCAGACCCGTACATTTCCTCAATGAAAATGTACTGAGAAAATGTCAAATTGTTTTTTTACCAAATTACTGTACGACAGACCACATATTCACCCTGCGCACTCTAATTGACAAACAAACAAACCAAAACAAAGGCAGTCTTCTCATGCTTTGTTGATTTAAAAAAAGCTTTTGACTCAATTTGGCACGAGGGTCTGCTATACAAATTGATGGAAAGTGGGGTTGGGGGAAAAACATACGACATCATAAAATCCATGTACACAAACAACAAGTGTGCAGTTAAAATGGGCAAAAAACAMATTTCTTTCAACAGGGCCATGGGGTGAGACAGGTATGCAGCTTAAGCCCCACCCTCTTCAACAAATATATCAATGAATTGGCGAGGGCATTAGAACAGCCTGCAGCCAGCCTCACCCTACTAGAATTTGAAATCAAATGTCTATTGTTTGCTGATGATCTGGTGCTTCAGTCCCCAACCAARGAGGGCCTACAGCAGCACCTAGATCTTCTGCACATATTCTGTCAGACCTGGGCCCTGACAGTAAATCTCAGTAAGACAAAAATAATTGTGTTCCAAAAAACGTCCAGTTGCCAGGACCACAAATACAAATTCCATCTAGACACCGTTGCCCTAGAGCACACAAAAAACAATACATGCCTCGGCCTAAACATCAGCGCCACAGGTAACTTCCACAAAGCTGTGAACGAGCTGAAAGACAAGGCAAGAAGGGCCTTCTATGCCATCAAAAGGAACATAGAATTTGACATACCAATTAGGATCTGGCAAAAAATACTTGAATCAGTTATAGAATCTATTGCCCTTTATGGTTGTGAGGTCTGGGATCCGTTCACCAACCAAGAATTCTGCATGCAGAATCCTGCGAAAAATATCCTCCGTGTACAACGTAAAACACCAAATAATGCATGCAGAGCAGAATTAGGCCGATACCCGCTAATGATCAAAATYTAGAAAAGAGACGTTAAATTCTACAACCACCTAAAAGGAAGCGATTCCCAAACCTTCCATAACAAAGCCAACACCTACAAAGAGATGAACCTGGAGAAGAATCCCTTAAGAAAGCTGGTCCTAGGACTGTTCACAAACACAAACAGGCCCCACAGAGCCCCAGGACATCAACACAATTAGACCCAAACAAATCATGAGAAAACAAAAAGATAATTACTTGACACATTGGAAATAATTAGCAAAGAAACTGAGCAGACTAGAATGCTATTTGGCCCTAAACAGAGAGTACTGACACCATATATTGTGATAATGTTTACTTTTAATTTGTATTGTTGGAGAGAGAGGGAGAGATGCCCTTTTAGTGTAAGAGCTGTTTGAAAAGACTGCCTGAAATTTCAGCCTGTTTTGACCTTCCATGGTGACATCACTACGTAGTAAATTAGTTAGTAGACCAATAAGAGTGTTTCAAATCATCTCTCCCAATAACAGCAACTTTTCAGTTTTACCCTCCCCACTAAACCACTACCAGACAGTCCTAGCACATTTCTTGTTTGTGAAATTGCTCTTTGCTAAGAAGCCATTTTTTTACCATTTTAATTTAAAACAATCAAAGCAAGTTACTTATTGTTACCCATAAATTGTTACCCAGATAAAAATGGTTGCATTGGACCTTTAATAGAAAGTCAACATACTTTTTTAACCTCCAAATTATCCTAGCCCTCCTTTCATAGGTACAGCAGTTGTAGTTTTTCTCCCTGGAGGTAGTCTAGGCAAGTCTGGAGAGGCAACGGAGCAGCTGTCTCTCCCAGCATGGGGAAAACACAGGGAGGTGTCTCACTCCATCAATTATTCAGCCWCCCCCTCGCTCCCCTCTAACCGCCATACTCACTCCCTTAGCCTCCCTCCATAGATCACCCCTCCATACCCCTCCATACTGAACCCCACATTTCCCCCACCCACATATTTCCATCTCTGCTTGGGAAAAAGTTCAGTTCCCCACAATGAAAGTAACAGTACACTGAMCCTCTTTTGAGTGTGCCCATGTAGGCCCCTACCCATCTGTAGGTCTGTACCCATTCTTTGTGAACAAATGAGTCTTTCCCCTCTCCAGAGACACTCTCCAGAGGACAAACACAGACAAGCATGAGAGTCCATCTCCCTGTTCATGGCACCATGTCTTTAGCCCTTCCTCTGTTCCACCACTCCACTGTCCCTCAGCTCTGCTCCATACATTTCTTCCATCTATCCAGCTCTTTATCCCACCAGCTCCCCCATCTGTCTGACTCTCTGTTCTACCACATCCTGACTTATCTATCATCCCTCCATCCCATAGGTCTCCACGACAGTGTTCCCTCTGTCCTCTACAGCTCAGGCTGTAGGTTCAGTGTGCTGACACAGCTCTCTGTGCTGCATGTCTGAGTTACTGGCCCAGCCAGGAGAACATAACCCCTATCTATCCTGAGCCAGCTCAGACAGCACTGTGATTTACTGTACTGGACCCTATAGAGAGCTATCTTCTCTCCCTGCCCTCGATCTCTCACTCTCTCTTTTTCTCATTCCTCTTATCTTGTCTCTTCTCTCTCTTCTGCTCACTTAAACACACGCACCCACATACGCATTCACACACACACACACGCAGGCACACATTTACATTTACATTTAAGTCATTTAGCAGACGCTCTTATCATTCACATGCATGCACTGGTTGCATCACTGCCTGGTATGTCAACTGCTCGGCCTCTGACCGCAAGGCACTACAGAAGGTAGTGCGTACGGCCCAGTACATCACTGGGGCCAAGCTTCCTGCCATCCAGGACCTCTATACCAGGCGGTGTTAGAGGAAGGCCCCAAAAATGGTCAAAGTCTCCAGCCACCCTAGTCATAGACTGTTCTCTCTGCTACCGCACGTCAAGCGGTACCGGAACGCCACGTCTAGGTCCAAGAGGCTTCTAAACAGCTTCTACCCCCAAACCATAAGACTACTGAACATCTAACCAAATGGCTACCCAGACTACTTGCATTGCCCCTCCCCTTTTATGCTGCCGCTACTCTCTGTTATTATCTATGCATACGTCACTTTAATAACTCTACCCACATGTATATATTACCTCAATTACCTCGACTAACCGGTGCCCCCGCACATTGACTCTGTACCGGTACCCCCTGTATATAGCCTCGCTATTGTTATTTTACTGCTGCTCTTTAATTATTTGTTACTATATTTCTTATTTTTTTAGGTATTTTTCTTAAAACTGCATTGTTGGTTTAAGGGCTTGTGAGTAATCATTTCACTGTAAGGTCTACACCTGTTGTATTCATCGTATGTGACAAATACAATTTGATTTGACACACACAAACTTGATATACAGTATCTTCTCCCTTGTTTCTCTACCACTATCTCAATATTTCCCCGTTTCTTTTTCTCTCTTTTCATCTCTCATCTTTTCTTCCTGGTTTTTGTGCGTCTCATTATAATTTGCCTAATCTTTAGAGTAAATAATGCACATATGCAAAACCACAGCAAGTACTTCAGCTTCGACTCAATCTGTTTGCATTTGCTGTTGACTGCATCACATTTGGTTTACAKATKACTAACATTTGATAGAGAGAAAGGGAAATGGAGTGAGAGAAACGGAGGGAGAGAAACTGAGAAAGGGTGATAGAAATAGTCACTTGTGCACGTGAGAGAGGGATGTGCTAGAAAGTAGGAGAGGTTAGATAAGTGAGAGAGAGAAGGAGAAAGGATGAGTGCAGATACCTTGGTTGTTTACTGTGGCCCTAGGCAGCTCCTCCTGTTAGCAACATGTTTTGGTAACAGGAGGATTCTGAGGGAGAAACCTGCACATGCACACTGCAGTGACTGTATGGGCCYTGTTGTTGTGGCTTCAGAGAATTACTAATGACACCATTGCATGCAAGCAGTGGGTCATGTTTAGGTTACATAAAGAAGTCAAGTCAAGCGCTCATCTGTCCTGTGAGAGGAAACCAGTAACCCCTATCTATCCTGAGCCAGCTCAGACAGCACTGTAATTTACTGTACCGCACCCTCCAGACAGTTGGCCCAGCTCCTCTATCCTCTCTCCCTGCTCTSTCTTTTTCTCTTTCTCCTTATCTTGTCTTCTCTCTCTTCTGCTCTCTCTCTTAAACGCACACACGTTTGGTAACAGGAGGATTTTGAGGGAGAAACCTGCTGAATGGGGCCTGTTGTTGTGTCTTGTGGCTTCAGAGAATCACTAATGACACCATTGCATGAAAGCAGTGGCTCATGTTTAGTTTAAATAAAGAGGTCCTGTCAACCAGTCATCTGTCCTGTGAGAGGAACCCAGTACCAATTTAGCCTCACCTTATGAAAGTACGAATGGAACTATATATATATATATATTTTATCTCCACTAGCTCAATGCCATTTATATTTGTTTTGTTATTTGTTGTTGGGCAGGTTACAGGTGCATTTCATGTACCCATAGGCTGCCACTCAAAAGAAAAAAAACCATTAAGAAATACATACAGAGTTGAATAATACAACGTTGAATAACAAATTTAGTATTAACAGGAAAAGAAAGCAAAAAAGAAGTGGGCCTGCACCCCCAACCTCCTATCCCATTCCCCCAACCCCAYGCAGTCAACATGTCTCCATCTAACCCCCCACTCCTGGAAACAATGCCCCCCCCCAGAAACTAGGGTTGCTCGTCAGTCACCCACCTGAGGCATATTGCTTTGCCATTCATCTGCCGCCATCACCTCATGTTTCAACATGATAATGCACTGCCCTATGTCGCAAGGATCTGTACAAAATTGCTGGAAGCTGAAAATATCCCACTTCTTCCATTGTCTGCATACTCACCACTTACCCATTGAGCAAGTTTGGGATGCTCTGGATCGACGTGTACAACAGAGTGTTTCAGTTCCCGCCAATATCCAGCAACTTCGCACAGCTATTGAAGAGGAGTGGGACAACATTCCACAGGCCACACCAGATACTGACTGCTTTTCTGATCCATACCCCTACCTTTTTTAAGGTACCTGTAACCAATCCRTAGATCAGGGCCTAATTAATTAATTTGAATTGAGTGATTTCCTTATATGAACCGTAACTAAAATCTTTGACATTTTTGCATGTTGAGTGTTTATATCACTTGTTAAATCCACTGCAAAYAGAATGAGATTGRTTAACCTCTACAGGATYGGTGTCACCCCCCCYYYYCCSMSGGRMMRKTKRRSYWAMSKWRSCYWAWKKKRWTWRSMWKRRGKTKKWARKWAMMARRAMMWTTYCCMRGRMMWWRKKGSYTKSMAAAGTATTCACCCCCTTGSCATTTTTCCTATTTTGTTGCCTTACAACCTGGAATTAAAATKGATATTTTGGGGGTTTGTATCATTTGATTTACACAACATGCCTACCACTTTGAAGATGCAAAATATTTTCTATTGTGAAACAAACAAGAAATAAGACCAAAAAAAAGAACTTGAGCGTGCATAACTATTCACCCCCCATGGTCCAATTCTTTGTAGAGACACCTTTTGCAGCAATTAAAGCTGCAAGTCTTGGGGTATGTCTCTATAAGCTTGGCACATCTAGCCACTGGGATTTTTTGCCCATTCTTCAAGGCAAAACTGCTCCAGCTCCTTCAAGTTGGATGGGTTCCGCTGGTGTACAACAATCTTTAAGTCATACCACAGATTCTCAATTGGATTGAGGTCTGGGCTTTGACTAGGCCATTCCAAGACATTTAAATGTTTCTTAAACCAGTCAAGTGTTGCTTTAGCAGTATGCTTAGGGTCATTGTCCTTCTGGAAGGTGAACCTCCGTCCCAGTCTCAAATCTCTGGAAGACCGGAGCAGGTTTCCCTCAAGAATTGCCCTGTATTTAGCACCATCCATCATTCCTTAAATTCTGACCAATTTCCAGTCCTTGCTGATGAAAAACGGTGTTCTCGGGGTGATGAGAGGTGTTGTGTTTACGCCAGACATAGCGTTTTCTTTGATGGCCAAAAAGCTCAGTTTTTATCTCATCTGACCAGAGTACCTTCTTCTCTATGTTTTGGAGAGCCTGGTCCGTGAGTTTTGGTGGGCGGCCCTCTCTTGGCAGGTTTGTTGTGGTGTCATATTCTTTCCATTTTTTGATTTAATGGTGCTCTGTGGGATGTTCAAAGTTTGGGATATTTTTTTATAACCCAACCCTGATCTGTACTTCTCCACAACTTTGTCCCTGACCTGTTTGGAGAGCTCCTTGGTCTTCATAGTGCTGCTTGCTTGGTGGTGCCCCATGCTTAGTGGTGTTGCAGACTCTGCGRCCTTTCAGAACAGGTGTAAAAATACTGAGATCATGTGAGAGATCATGTGACACTTAGATTGCACACAGGTGGACTTTATTTAACTAATWATGTAATTGGTTGCACCAAATCTTATTTTGGGGCTTCATAGCAAAGGGGTGAATACATATGCACCCACCACTTTTCCTTTTTATTTTATTTTTTGAAATAAGGGATTTTTTTCATTTCACTTCAACAATTTGGACTATTTTGTGTATGTCCATTACATGCAATGTAAATAAAAATCTATTTAAATTACAGGTTGTAATGCAACAAAAAAGGAAAAACTCCAAGGGGGATGAATACTTTTGCAAGGTACTGTATCTGATAAGGGCAGAAAGCTTAAATTCTTGTTAATCTAACTGCACTGTCCAATTTACAGTAGTTATTACAGTGAAATAATATCATGCAATTGTTTGAAGAGAGTACAGAGTTATGAACTTGAAAATGTATCAATAAACCAATTAGGCACTTTTGGGCAGACTTGATACAACATTTTGAACAGAAATGCAATGGTTCATTGGATCAGTCTAAAACTTTGCACATACGCTGCTGCTATCTACTGGTAAAAATCGAAATTGCGCCTAACCTGGAATAATACATTGTGAACTTTCTCTTGCATTTCAAAGATTATGTTTTTTTCTCTGTATTATCTTTCAYCAGATCTAATGTGTTATATTGTCCTAAATTAATTTCACATTTCCACAAACTTCAAAGTGTTTCCTTTAAAATGGTATCAAGAATATGCATATCCTTGCTTCAGGTCCTGAGCTACAGGCAGTTAGATTTTGGTATGTCATTTTAGGTGAAAAGAAAAGGGTTCGATCCTTAACTTAATTCACCAATACATTTCTTGTTAGTCCAAAAAATATTGCTATCAGCTGGCCTGGTACATTGTTTGCTACTGCCACCTATTCGGGGTGCACCGTTTCAGTTTCAATGACTCAATATTTTGAACAAAAACAGATGACTGTAACTAAGACTGTGAATGTCAATACAATCAAACTAGCAAGGGCACTTATCACAAGTCAGTCATAACGTGGCTAATAGGCTAGCGCACTTGTGTTAAACACAAGACCCATGGGCCGAATAGGACACACATGCGAGTATAAATGCGTCAACAGTTGAGTCATCTACTTTATGAAATTACAGCCTGATGTGCATGCATCGGTGAATTCAACTTCAATTTCACTGCTTTCTTGTGCTCCTTTTACAGCAGGCAGCGGAGAGAAAGTGTACAGACACATGCCACAGTCYTAGCTAGGCTACTAAAATGTTGCAGTCTGGCTTTGGYTTTTAAAGCTTGACAATGAATAACCAAAAACTAAACCTGCAACAAAACATCATGCAAAAGAGAAACATGCAGGCCTATTACRGCAACATTTGCTGTAATAGGCCTACAAGCAGGCAAGTTCCAATTCAGTTGTCAAGCCGTGGGTTAGGACAAGCATGCATTGGTAGGCAAGTTGCAGAAGGATGAGTAGGCTACTTTTCCCCATCTTTAATCAGTGCAATTTTGATGKCCTACTAGCTGAAAAAGTTTGAGAGGGTTTATCTAATGTTCCCTCCTTAGATTTTAGCTCATCTTCCTCTGGCTAGCATTAGTTGTTGATCTGGTTGTTGATGATGTGCTTAGGCAACTGAGGGAGAGATGTAAGAGGACTCMCGTGGTATTTACATATTTGCAGAAATCCATTCAGGTGTATTTTGTGGCTTTTGGCGAATGCTTTCTAATGATCTAAAGTTATTCTGTTGCAACTGCCTGTAAACACACAGTCCAGTTAAAGGGCATGATGGCAGGCCCATTTGGCAAATGGCTTATTTGCATATAGGCCTATTGTAGCTCTGATTGGCTATGGTACACTGGTTTGCGTAGATGCCRGTCCTGGACTGGACAGATTTTTATTTGGTTTTATTTATTGCAGTGTCTATAACTTGTCCAAATGCGTGGSMGCTTTCCCACTCTATATTGCTATAGAATTTTCCAAAAARCCTTACTATACGTCATTCCCAAACATKCTATGAATTTAGGAAAACTTGAAAATGACGATATCTAGGTGCTCGCTTGTCAGAAAATGTAAAATCTTTATATGAACAGATTTGAATACGATTTAATGTTGCTGAAATGCTGTCARTTCCACKTTAAGCCTTGAGACAATTGAGACGTGGATTGTGTATGTGTGACAAAAKATTTAAGTGCCTTTGAAAGAGGTATGGTAGTAGGTGCCAGGCACACCGGTTTGTGTCAAGAACTGCAACACTGCTGGGTTTTTCACACTCAACAGTTTCCTGTGTATATYAAGAATGGTCCACCACCCTAAGGACATCCAGGCAACTTGACACAACTGTGGGAAGCATTGGAGTCAACATTGGCCAGCATCCCTGTGGAATGCTTTTGGCACCTTGTAGAGTCCATGCCCTGACAAATTGAGGCYKWTCTGAGGACAAAAGGAGGAAAGGGGTGCAACTCCATATAAGGAAGGTGCTCCTAATGTTTGGTATACTCAGTGTAAGTCTTGAAACCTCACTATCGATTTTATCCCAATAGCCAGAAGGRGGAGACAAGTGAGGCTCAAWGTCAATCTGTCTCATTTATTGATTTAAGTATTACGCTTTCATGTCATTTTAATGTGCYTGGAGAATTCAATTCACAGTGTATTTTAAGCATTTTAACTTAATTATCTGACACTGGTCCCCTAACTCCATGCTAACAACTCCCAGGATGTAATCTTTCTGTGGGCACATCAGTCACTAATGGGCCTACCACCACCACCATAGATCTCTCTTTACTTTGATGTCCACCAGCGAAAGCATGTGAAGGATCAGTCAGGAGAGCAGTGTTTTGAGGAATGCTTTGTGAGTTCTRACTAACTGCCCCCTGATACTTTTCATGCTAGCGGGAGGAAAGGTCTTTTTGGTATCAATTTACTCACAGGTTGTATGTCACTATTTACAAGAACAGTGGTAAGCATGAATACTGTAACATGCAAAGCTTTTACAGATATCAGTTTTTGGATGTATCAGTTTGGACATATCAGTGTACTTCAAGTCTATGAAGGTTTTAATAAAAGCTGTAAAGTGCAACCCRAAGTAGAATGTCTCTGTGTTTTTTGTGTCAGGAGAACAAATGGCTCACTAGAGACATGGACAGCAGTTCAGCAGTGTACATTAACCACCGGCAGCTCTGTCCTGACCCACTTCTATTAGTATCAACCCTACATAATAGCAGCACAGCACAGGATAGCCTGCAGTGTCTGGGCCACACACACCTGGTGTTTGTYCCTCTTACATAAGACCATCTGCTTTCAACCACTACTGAGAGGGGTTCATGACTGATGGCCAAATATGCCAGACACTCAGTAACACACAAGGCACTTTGGACAGCTACTATAGGAAAGATGCTAACTGAGTGTTTATCAAAGAGTCTGTTTAGGTAACCTTCTGTATGTTGAACCTTTTGGGGGCTTGGTGGTAGTCTGGGACATGCACTGTTCTATTAGGTTCTTACTCTTTCAGTGATACGGCTCCCTGGCTTTCAGTTGGGTCATRATGGTACTTTGCTTTTTCTCCAGATTAGGATAACTCATGCTAAATAAATGGACATGAGGATGATTTTCTCACTTGCCAAATAGGAAAAAAGTAATCCCTCTGTATTTAGCTCAGTAAGAGTTAGTGAAAGTCTGCTTTATCACTTATCAGCACATGAGTTCCTTTGGCTGAACCTTTCTGTTCCAGTAGCTTCCACACTATATGTGACTACCTCTCCCAGCTGTGTTTGTGTGCTTGTCAGATCGTAACAGATTCTTCTTCACAGAGCTTTTGAGGAAAAGTATCCTGCTTCTGAAGAAGGCTCATGCCTAAACTTGGTCAGCCTTTTCTCTAATAACACGTCTTTATTTTTAGCCCAGTTTCCTGTACGAAACCACTCAATGCTGGCACAAATGTGAGCATTTCTGTCAGCCTGGGTTTACTTTCATCTTTGTTAAAGTGTTAAGTAGTCAAGCACATAAAATGTGAGTTTCCCATTCCTCTCCATTCCTCTGCCACCCTAGGTGTCTGCCCCCCTTATTATTTTGTCCCACTTTCTCCTCTGTCTCAGAGAACTAGTGGTGACTCCATCACAGAATAGGCCCTAGAGCCACAAAGCCTCAGCCAATCATACACAAGATGCACTGGGAATTGTGAGAAACAAGCGGAACAAATGTCCCTTTGACATCAAGTCATGAATTCCATGGACGTTCCAGTTAAGTGTGCTTATTGRCCTTTATTGTCCTCATATTACCGTGTGCACTACGTAGTGTGTCCTGAAAGGAGTATGAGAGAAGTAATAGTAGGAAAGAGAGGACAGAGGGGAATATTAGTGGACATGGAAACACTATCATAAGGGGATAGGGAGTAAAAATGGAGAATGAGGGGTGGAGGGGGATTCAGAGAAAAGGAGAGTGAGGGATATGAGGGGTTGTCCTCCCTCTTCTGGCCAGGCCTGCTGTCGTCACAGTAATACCAGTCTGTAATCAGTTGTCATAGATGATGCTGGCCCAATGGAGAAAAGGAGGAGGATAGGATGGAGGAATGAAAAAACAGAGAAAATTAATGTGAGAGCGAAAGAGATGGAAGAAAGAGATCAGGAGAGGGAAAGAAGATAGAGATGTCAAGGGGAGAGAGCGTGTGAGAGAGCAGGGAGGAGATGTAGCTCCTTTGATCAGTCTTGCAGAGCGGCGGAGGATAGGATCGAGGGATGAGAGGATTGGAGGGAGGAGAGAAAGCAGGGGAATGAGAGTGGTCTCTTTAATGAGCTCACCGGGACCATTGTTTCCATCAGGCAGGTTTGCATGTTATCAAAGATGATGAGGGAAGTTTGGAATGTCCACATCAGTAGGGCTATAGCAGGGGTGCCAGACAGTGGGTTGCTGCTCTGTCGTCACTGGCTTATGCAAGAACAGACTGGCTCCCCGGGCTAGCTGAGAGCCATCTGAGTGACCCTGAGGGGGATTAGCAATACACAGAGAAAAGTGTCATTCACACTATATGCTGTTACTCATACTGTTAGACACAGCTCTATCAGGGTTCTCTTAAAGAAGTGTTTGTAGTCACGGCTGTCATTTTGCACGCAAATGGTCCAACATTTTGCCAGTGTGCTCTTTGAGTTGTTTTTTGACACGCACTATCAATGGCTTTTAGGCAAGATCTCAAACGGTCATATCATAGCATTGTTAAGGGTGTTGAAAAGAGGAATGAAGGATTTCATCACTCGTTTTTTATTCAAAGTAGAGAGAGCTGACCTTTCCTTCGCCTTGCTTCATTTGGCTCATATGTTCTTGTTTCCTACCTGCTTGACCAAGAGTCTAAGTGGTACAGATGGCTCAGTTGTTGCATGGTCCAGAAAACACCAGGCCCATGTTCAGCAGGCAGGAAATAAGAGCAAAGGCCCAAGATGGTGTATTCCTATCTCAGTTTGCCTCACTATGGGGGAGCTCTGTGTTTGCTTCCCAGAATCTTACACACCAGCAGAGACTGCTTTCATTTTAGCCTGGTACTGCTTTATATGACCTTTATTTCTGCCACACGACAACACTCTAATGAGTGTGTGTGGATGGGTGTTTGCCTGTGTGTGTGTTTGTGTGTGTGTACACCTTTTTTTGTGCGCTTGTGTGTGGGAGAGTGTGTTAAGCTTTGAATTCCTTTGATGCACAGCAAAGTCATTAAAATATGAGGCAGAGAGAGAGCGAACCACACTCACAGGGGGTTGCTATTAGCAATGGAATCTAAGCAACACCAAGTCTTTATTTTAAGCGCTATTTGCAGATGGGGGAAATGTTCTAACAATCTTCCACTGCCAGAGATTTAATGGCTCGATTATTCCAATGTTTGTTTTTTGTTTCATATAGAGCAGATACCCTTCGCTTGTCAGCGTTAATGTGTTGTAAGATCAGATAGGACAAGTGTTTTAACTTCCCCGGTTTGGCAATAACAAAGCTCTGTGCACTTTCTGGCCAGTACATAGTGTTTTAGTGTATGTCTGCTTGATTCACCTTGTTTTATTGGTGCATAATAAAGTTGCATTGGTGCATAATAAAGTTTTATTGGTAGATAATAAGGTCTTGTATGACATCATGACTGCGTGATGGCTTGTGAACAACATACTCTGCAACTCTCTGATAACACTAGTCAGTCYTCCTGAACCTGTAGTTTGCATACAGACCATAGCCTTTACAAACAGTATGCTATAGTTTACATGTAGCTTATATACCTTGCATAAGGAGTGTGAAGCGATGAATTATACATGCACTGTATCATGGCTGTATATCGTAGGATACACTGTGTGCATTAGAGCTGGTAGTGTGTATGTGGTGTAGACCTATGCGCTAGCTCCTTGCATTACAGTATGTGTGGTGTACGAGAGGACTGGTGCTAGCCCAATGCGTACAGCAGGATGTGTGTCAGTGTCCTGTGGCTACACTCATCCAGGCCTGCCAGCCTGGTGCAGATGGAGAGCTGATTGGATTTCTACTGTAATTGTGTCTCGGAGGTGCCTGAGCAGTGAGGCCTGAAGCCTGAGGCAGCAGTATGGCCACTGTGGCTGCAGCTAGCCTACATGCTGTTCTCTAGAAGTCATATCCTGGGTGCTGCCTGCCTGGGACTAGTGTATACAGTAAATACTCTCCAAGTCTATGGGTTAGATATAGTGCACTTAGATTTATAGAAAAAAGCTTGAACTTTGTCCTCTGTGTCTACAAGACAAAGACAATCAACCTGTATTGAGTCAACTTGTTTTAGAGGAAATCCAATTGTAAAAGTTATTTGTAATCCAATTGTAAAAGTTTCAGAAGACAATCATACACACTTTTCACTGGCCCTTAGTATATTTTTAACTCTCTCCCTTAGAGACCCTGCCTTGCCACAGAATGAATTTGGCATTGCTTATGAAAGCCTTTGATTCAAACAGTGAGGATCTTAAGGCTYCGTTGGGACACTAGACTGTCAGCATAGTGACAGACTGTCTTAAGAAGCTCTGAAGACTCCGTTGGGACACTAGACTGTCAGCATAGTGACAGACTGTCTTAAGAAGCTCTGAAGCAAAATGTTGATTTAAGAGATGGACTGTTAAGGGACAGTTGGCTGTTAAAATAACTTTCTGCTAGGATGCTTGACTATGTGAACAATTGGCTGTTTTAACTGTTGATTGACTTAAATACTAAACCTTTTGGTATTATTATTAGTATAGTTGACTGTTTGGACTGTTTGACTACACTCTTAGAAAAAGKGTTCCAAAAAGTTTATTCGGCTGTCCTCATACGAGAACTGTTTCTGGTTCCAGGTAGAACCATTTTTGGTTCCAGGTAGAATTATTTTGAGTTCCATGTAGAACCCTCTGTGGAAAGGGTTTTACATGGAACCCAGAAGGGTTCTACCTGGAACCAAAAACGGTTCTTCAAGAGTGTAGTATGATAGTCTGTATTGAAGAGCACAAAGCTGTGTTTACCGTTGCGATAGGAGGGTGTTTGGATAGTGTCTAAGCTGTGTACTGTTGCGATAGCTGTGTGTTTGGATAGTGGTCTAAGCTGTGTACTGTTGCGATAGCTGTGTGTTTGGATAGTGTCTAAGCTGTGTACTGTTGCGATAGGAGGGTGTTTGGATAGTGTCTAAGCTGTGTACTGTTGCGCGATAGCTGTGTGTTTGGATGTGTCTAAGCTGTGTACTGTTGCGATAGAGGGTTTTGGATAGTGTCTAGCTGTGTACTGTTGCGATAGCTGTGTGTTTGGATAGTGTCTAAGCTGTGTACTGTTGCGATAGCTGTGTGTTTGGATAGTGTCTAAGCTGTGTACTGTTGCGATAGCTGTGTGTTTGGATAGTGTCTAAGCTGTGTACTGTTGCGATAGGAGGGTGTTTGGATTGTGTTTAAGCTGTGTACTGTTGCGATAGGAGGGTGTTTGGATAGTGTCTAAGCTGTGTACTGTTGCGATAGCTGTGTGTTTTGGATAGTGTCTAAGCTGTGTACTGTTGCGATAGCTGTGTGTTTGGATAGTGTCTAAGCTGTGTACTGTTGCGATAGCTGTGTGTTTGGAAGTGTCTAAGCTGTGTACTGTTGCGATAGGCTGTGTGTTTGGATAGTGTCTAAGCTGTGTACTGTTGCGATAGCTGTTGTTTGGTAGTGTCTAAGCTGTGTACTGTTGCGATAGGGGGTGTTTGGATAGTGTCTAAGCTGTGTACCGTTGCGATAGGAGGGTGTTTGGATAGTGTCTAAGCTGTGTACTGTTGCGATAGCTGGTGTTTGGATAGTGTCTAAGCTGTGTACTGTTGCGATAGGAGTGTGTTTGGATAGTGTCTAAGCTGTGTACTGTTGCGATAGGAGGGTGTTTGGATAGTGTCTAAGCTGTGTACTGTTGCGATAGGAGGGTGTTTGGATAGTGTCTAAGCTGTGTACTGTTGCGATAGGAGGGTGTTTGGATAGTGTCTAAGCTGTGTACTGTTGCGATAGGAGGGTGTTTGGATAGTGTCTAAGCTGTGTACTGTTCGATAGGAGGTGTTTGGATAGTGTCAAGCTGTGTACTGTTGCGATAGCTGGTGTTTTGGATAGTGTCTAAGCTGTTACTGTTGCGATAGGAGGGTGTTTGGTAGTGTCTAAGCTGTGTACTGTTGCGATAGGAGGGTGTTTGGATAGTGTCTAAGCTGTGTTACTGTTGCGATAGGAGGTGTTTGGATAGTGTCTAAGCTGTGTACTGTTGCGATAGCTGTGTGTTTGGATAGTGGCTAAGCTGTGTACTGTTGCGATAGTGGTGTTTGGATAGTGTCTAAGCTGTGTACTGTTGCGATAGGAGGGTGTTTGGATAGTGTCTAAGCTGTGTACTGTTGCGATAGGAGGTGTTTGGATAGTGTCTAAGCTGTGTACTGTTGCGATAGCGTGTGTTTGGATAGTGTCTAAGCTGTGTACTGTTGCGATAGGAGGTGTTTGGATAGTGTCTAAGCTGTGTTACTGTTGCGATAGAGGTGTTTGGATAGTGTCTAAGCTGTGTACTGTTGCGATAGGAGGGTGTTTTGGTAGGTCTAAGCTGTGTACTGTTGCGATAGGAGGGTGTTTGGATAGTGTCTAAGCTGTGTACTGTTGCGATAGGAGGGGTGTTGGATAGTGTCTAAGCTGTGTACTGTCGATAGCTGTGTGTTTGGATAGTGTCTAAGCTGTGTACTGTGCGATAGGAGGGTGTTTGGATAGTGTCTAAGCTGTGTACTGTTGCGATAGGAGGTGTTTGGATAGTGTCTAAGCTGTGTACTGTGGCGATAGGGGTGTTTGGATAGTGTCTAAGCTGTGTACTGTTGCGATAGGAGGGTGTTTGGATAGTGTCTAAGCTGTGTTACTGTTGCGATAGCTGTGTGTTTGGATAGTGTCTAAGCTGTGTACTGTTGCGATAGCTGTGTGTTTGGATAGTGCAAGCTGTGTACGTGTGCGATAGGAGGGTGTTTGATAGTGTCTAAGCTGTGTTACTGTTGCGATAGGAGGGTGTTTGGATAGTGTCTAAGCTGTGTACTGTTGCGATAGGAGGGTGTTTGGATAGTGTCTAAGCTGTGTACTGTTGCGATAGGAGGGTGTTGTTATAGTGTCTAAGCTGTGTACTGTTGCGATAGGAGGGTGTTTGGATAGTGTCTAAGCTGTGTACTGTTGCGATAGCTGTGTGTTTGGATAGTGTCTAAGCTGTTTACTGTTCCGATAGCTGTGTGTTTGGATAGTGCCTAAGCTGTGTACTGTTGCGATAGGAGGGTGTTTGGATAGTGTCTAAGCTGTGTACTGTTGCGATAGGAGGGTGTTTGGATAGTGTCTAAGCTGTGTACTGTTGCGATAGGAGGTGTTTGGATAGTCTTAAGCTGTGTACTGTTGCGATAGGAGGGTGTTTGGATAGTGTCTAAGCTGTGTACTGTTGCGATAGCTGTGTGTTTGGATAGTGGTCTAAGCTGTGTACTGTTCGATAGCTGTGTGTTTGGATAGTGCCTAGCTGTGTACTGTTTGCGATAGGAGGGTGTTTGGATAGTGTCTAAGCTGTGTACTGTTGCGTCAGGAGTGTTTGGATAGTGTCTAAGCTGTGTTACTGTTGCGATAGGGAGGGTTTGGATAGTGTCTAAGCTGTGTACTGTTGCGATAGGAGGGTGTTTGGATAGTGTCTAAGCTGTGTACTGTTGCGATAGCTGTGTGTTTGGATAGTGTCTAAGCTGTGTACTGTTGCGATAGCTGTGTGTTTGGATAGTGTCTAAGCTGTTTACTGTTGCGATAGGTGTGTTTGGATAGTGTCCTATGTGAGTGTATCTTAGAGGAGGCTCTCTCTACTGGTATTAGTAGTATGTTGGGACTGTTTGGTGTTGGATAGTGTCAGGGCCAGGCGTCTTCCCCGACCTGTGTCTCTTGGTGATGATAGGAACATCCTGTTAGGATCAGCTCAGTAAACACCCACCCCCCGGCTCTGCTCCATCCCAGCCAAAACCCACAGCACAGCACGTCACTGAACCAAAACCACYCGCCCTGTTCCTAATAAATATTAAGAAGACTGCATAGTATATTTTCTTAACATCCCTCAAGATGTCCAGGGGATTGTTTCAGCATTAGTCAAAAGGATCTATGTTGTTTGTTATGAAAAAAACTGGAGGTGATTTAAAGGCTCCAAGATTTTTTATAAGGCATCATTATCAGTCAAACATCTAAATGTACTGTAGAGCATGCTTACTGTCTGTTATCACGTATCTTCTGTGTAAATACAGCAGGTCTGTGAAAACAGGACACATTGGCACGTGAGAGGATGTGGTACTGTCATGTTTGAATATACCCTGACAATAGAGCAAGCTAATCCTGAAACAGACTTGCAAGCTTATGAGATCATCATTATCACCATCATCATCCATCATTGTTATTATCATGGGTCCATTGCACTCTCTGCCATTTCTAGTCTGGTCTTTCTGGAGGCAGCTTCAGAGTTCAGAATTGCATTTGCTACAGATTCTAGAGTGGAATTTGAACTGGTGACTCCCCACCCTCTGCTGCAGGGCTGGATTTGGGCCCAGAGTCACAATGACCAGTATAGAGCCATGTTTCCTAATGGTGAACTGTGGCCAGCAGTGGCGTGTATTCATGGAGGCAAAGGGAAGCCAGGTTTCCCCCAAGATTCTTTTAAAAATATATTTAGTCTCTTTGTGTTTCACAATTTTCCTTTAATTATCAAGAGGCTGAATGTATCTCACCAGAGAAAGCATCCGAGTKAAACAGCGCTCCTMTGTCTCAGGATGTGTAGGCCATCTATCTGATTCTGTCTGGTCAAAAAGAGTATGACATTGTTGCTGCCCGTAGCATTGATTGCAAGGGAAGCCAGCAAACATTTGGCTTCTCTTGATAATAAAAAATAATAATAATAGCCAATCGCCGTTGAGCTAAACTGAGTGAGCTCAACTGTGAATGGTCCTGGCGCACCAAAAACAAAAGTGTCAAGGGAAGCCAGTTTGGATTTGGCTTCACACCAATCACAAGCCAAACGTCATTTACAGATTTAAAAAAAACTTGAATTGTTGCATCTCATCGTGTCGTTGTCCTCCAGTGGCTAGCTATCTAAAATCGTCCYATTCCTAAATTAGCCATGGATGGAGAAAGGGATTTGGACTTGTGGTTTTACTTAATTCTATTTACTGGCCAATGATTAAAACAGTGATTCTGATCTAACCATAAATGCATACATTGTGCCCCTGACCTGAGAGGATGGAAGTTCAAAATGTAGCTAGATGTGGTATGATAATGTTTACTAGCTGGCCAAGTGCATCATTGCGCATGAAAGGAAGTTAGGCTAGTGAGCTAGAATTTTAGCCAGGTAGCCTAGGATAACAAATACTTAAAGCGTGTACTGTATGACAGAGTCATGAAAGGAGAGGAGGATGGCATTGGCGTTTCTGGGTGAGACTACTTAAAAAAAAAAACTTGCGCACAAACACACACACACACACACACACACACACAACACATCACACACACACACACACAGCACACACACACAGTCACACACACACACACACACACACACACACCACACACAAACCACAACCACAACACACACACACACACACACACACAACACGTCCACACACACACACCCCACGTCCACACACACACACAGCACACACACGTCCCAAAACACACACACACACACACAACACACACACACACACACACACACACACACACACACACACACACACACACACACACACACACACACACACACACACACACACACACACACACACCAACACACACCCAGCCAACACACACACAGAGAGATCATATTTAGCTCACGTTGATTAGTCTAAATTGTTTTTGGTATCTTAGTTCTCACTGTATTAGACTAAGCATAGGTGATTTTATTATTTTGAACAATTGAAGTTTAATTGGTGCTGGAATAATGAACGCAGCTCCTGTTTTCTTTGCGACTTGTGGTAACTCTCCGTGTTTCTAAATCAATAGTTTAGTTTAGTAGTCTGAAAATGTTGAAAACATTAACTTGCTTGACCATGCTGTAGGTCAGGGTTACCCAACTGACGGCCGAATTTGGCCCGCAAAGTTTTCTGACCAACCCCCCCCCAAAAAATGTTTTTTTTTCATTGTAGTACATTAAAGACTGTAAAAACACCAGGAAATCAGCTCCAAGTGATTTAATTTAAGAAATCTATTTCCAAGGATTCCCACACATAATAGAGAGACACGTGATCGTATACAAATGTAAGCAAGGTTTGAAATTATTATGTTTTAGTCAAGCATTATATCTGTTTGGGATTTCTACGGTCAATTTGCTGTCTACAAATTATTTATAATTATGTTCCCGGCCCCCTGACCATCCACTCAACAAAAAATCGTCCCSCGGCTGAATCTATATAGTTGATGATCCCTGCTGTAGGTCATGTAACTGTCTTTTTGTGGACTTCACCAGACAGATGTTGCTCTCCAGTTTTGTGATGAAACAAAGGTGCGATTGAATTTATTCTGCCACTGTGCCTTCTTATTGTCTCGGCCTTAGACCTATATATGACGGTGGCAAGGGATATGAACTAACAGGTTATAGAGCAAACAACGCAATTATCACAACACATAGGTTGTAATCTGGCTTTCTTTTCTGGCTTGGCTTCTTCAGTAATTTTACCCAGACACCGCTACTGGTGGTCAGTCCCCTTGGGTCGTAGCTGGGTTGAGACAAGAAACATGGTTGTATTGAGTGAATCACAAGAATACTAAAACGTTCCGTTTCCACAGTGATTTAGATGAGATAATATGTTTACACTTTGTCTTAGCAAGAGCAGGAAGAAGACTCAACAACAACAACCATATACCAAATTCAAGATTTTGCGCGACATTGATGAATTACCATTGAAAACCCGGTTTCGTCAAATTGACAATTTATAGAAGATTTGTCTCTTTTGTTTTCCTGCAAGTTGTTGGTGTGTTTCTACTGAAATAACCCGGTGAGCACAATCATTCCCATTGTGGTTTAAGGTCAGTGATTGGCTTGACTCCTGAATGTTAAGCGTTTGATGCTGTTCTGCAGGGTTATAAATAGCATGCAAACGTWATTTTTTCTTTCTGTCCTTTCAAATGAATGAACCAGTCCCGAGGGTCAAAACACAAATCTAACACATCCTTTGTTGTCGTTACGTGTAACACCTGTGCCCATGTGTACCAAACACACAAACAATAACATGTGTTGTCCAACAGCCATTATGTCCTACTTTAATTCCAGGAAGTTAGAATCAGATGGAGCAGGCTGACCACAATAACCCCTCAGTTCCATCTCAGGTGTGCCTGAGAGCATGCGTCATCATTATCCAAAGCCAAATATATGGCTGGCCTTTGGGATTTGATCACCTGTATTGGAAAAGTCAAATTTCATGTMATTTTAGTAAAACATTTTTATTCTCTGACTGTGTATTGCACCTACGGCTTGCCATTAGTGAAGAAGAGGCTTCCACCATTTTGTTACGCAGAGTCTTCTCTGAGACCCTGGCATGGTGCCATCGTGCCATGCCTTGTCTTACTGTAGATTATGTTTGTATAAAACCTGCCCTCTGWGGCTTAAGGCTCAGCCATGTCCATGTCCTGCACACAGCTACCAGCAACCTAGAGWGAGATAAGACTGAGTGAGGCTGGGGACTGTTACCACTGCATAACACACACATATGTACACAAACCACGCACATGCACACATACGTCCTCAGACATTTACGCAAGTTACAACACTTGAGGAAATAAGCCAACCCATATGCTCCCAGTCCAAAGTCCAGTTTCCTCAGTATTCGTTTAGAGGATAAATAAATAAAACTAAAATTGAAACTTGTTTGATGTAGGCCACTGCATAAAATCTAGAATGTTCCAAAATTAAGTGAGCTACCCCTGTAGAGTTGCTTCTGGTTCATAAACTTTAATAAGGAGTTTTTCCTTGCCATTGTTACAGTACCTCTGCTTGCTCTTTTGGAGTGTTTGTCCTGGGTTACTAATAAAAATGATTGCAGATGAAAATACATGTGATTGGCAGTTTGTGTTGTCTTTGGCTGACCTGTCTTGTTTTTGTTTCAGGGGGGCTTTCTCCGAGGTGGTCCTAGCAGAAGAGAAGAGGACCCAGAAACTGGTGGCCATCAAATGCATCCCTAAGAAAGCCCTGGAGGGCAAAGAGAACAGCATTGAGAACGAGATTGCTGTCCTACACAAGTGAGTGACACACACACACACACACCCACATGTTGCTCATCGATTTTAGGGGAGGAGGAGATTTAACTCTGAGTCAGATAGTGACTACAATTGTGGTAATGACAGTCTGGTTAAAATACCTCACTTTAAAACAGGGGAATTACGTACCAAGCCGGAAACAACGGAACTAGAGGGGCCTAAGCTATTTATAGTGCTCTTGTTGCCTGGGTTACAGGAGACACATAGGCCTAGTGAATATATAGGGATCCTTCTAGAGGTGAGGATTGGGGTTCGAGAGGGAGAGAGTGAGACAAAAAGAGAGAGAGACAGAAAGAGAAAGAAAGAGACATACATAGACCGTAGTTTAAACTACTAAAAGTACAAATAAGCCAACATTTCTTTGAGTAGTGTTAGAGGATGTCACTACTGCCACCAGGACAGAGCTGCTTAGTCACCGATAKTGTCATCAGATAGCAAGGAGGTGGTTAGAAGACAACATCAGTGATCAAGATTGTGGATGTAGTTAACATCATTGTAGAAGTCAGCGGGTAGTTACTATCAGTGTGAAGGGTTGTGGATACAGTTATCAATTGAGAGAGAGAGAGAACCCTTTATAGAGGGGCTGTGACACTAACCTTCCTTACTGTATTGTACTGAGAGAGAGATCATAGCTTTCACTTGGTCAGTCTGTCATGGAAAGAGCAGGTGTTCATAATGTTTTGTGAAAATGATTATAATGCCCTTTTAGTGTAAGAGATGTAGCCTAATATAGTGTACTGTACTGTATCCCCCAGAGTACTGCATGAAACCATTAGTCAGCCCCTGTATGGAGCAATTCATTACCTCCGCTCACTCTCTCCACTCAATAAAACATACTTTACTGAGACCATAATGAAATCAAAGGGCTTTTATAATCTCCCTCTTGTCTCAGTTGGATCACTGCCAATGACAAAGTGTTGTGTTTTTCCCCAGACAACAGTGTTTCAGAAAGGGCATAGTTACACAYGTGATACTAGATTAATACTGCGGTGCGGTTCCATGTTTGATCTGGCCTCTCTCTGAGCTGTGTCTGTCATCAATGGGGTGCTGTTCGTCTCTCTGATTGTCTGGCTATCTGTTGGTCAGTCTCAATACGACTCCTATACACTGAGTGGACAAAACATTAGGAATCAGTGTAGATGAAGGGGATGAGGCATGTTAAAGAAAGATTTTTAAGCCTTGAGACATGGATTGTGTATGTGTTTCATTCAAAGGGTGAATGGGCAAAACAAAATATTTAAGTGCCTTTGAACAGGGTATGGTAGTGCGTACCAGATTCACCGGTTTGTGTCAAGAACTGCTACGCTGCTGGGTTTATCACACTCCACATTTTCACTTGTGTGTCAAAAATGATCCACCACCCAAAGTACATCCAGCCAACTTGACATAATTGTGGGAATCATTGGAGTCAACATGGGCCAGTAGTTACCCGTCTGCTTAAATTCCATGGGAAGAATGACTAATGTTGGCTCTCCCTGTGAGTGTCAGTTGCTGCTATACTGAAGACTTAGGCCACTTTTATTTTTWTWWATTTCATTTAACCTTTATTTAACGAGGCAAGTCAGTTAAGAACAAATTCCTATTTACATTGACGGCCTACCCCGGCCAAACCGGGACGATGCTGGGCCAATTATGCGCCACCCTATGGGACTCCCAATCATGGCCAGATGTGATGCATCCTGGATTCGAACCAGGGACTGCAGTGACGCCTCTTGCACTGAGATGCAGTGCCTTCACCTAATATCATTCTTTATGGGCAGGTCTTCTCAAAATKTAGTGACACAGATGGATGAGTTTTCGGTAGTTTAAGGGGAAAGCAATGTATTCTACCTGTGCTGTGCCATGCTACTTTGGTGTAGAGAGAGAGAGACCTAGAGACAGAGTAGGAGCTACTCTTGCAGTCATAGGAGGACTCAGCCTTGTGTCAGAGCATTGTTAGCTTTCTACCCCATGAATGGTTCTGCACTCCTGCAGAGCTAAAACCAAAGATAGAAAAATGGCAGTGAAGAAGATGTGTCAGTAAGGTGAGGAGTGTCTAAGAGAGATTGAGAGATTGTGTGTGTTTGTAAAAACCGCCTCCAGAGCAGTGAATCACCAGTGTTCTGTCACCACGCCAACGACTCTCAGGGCCGACGGAATACACTGCTCAACCAATTAGAGAGCTGTGTRCCACCACACAGTCTGACCACTCTTGATAAAACTCTAGCTCCAGATAACTAATATTACCTTTTTAATATATATTTTTTWAACTTTTTCATATAGTGCTCCTATGAAGTTAATTTATATACAAAAATGATCTAAATGATCTGAGAGAAAATTKAAATGCTATTTTTAACAATCACACTGTGTCAAGAAAAAGACAGTTCTGTATTTCTCATGGTAACGTAGACTGAGTATACAAAATATTAGGAACAGCTTCCTAATATTGAGTTGCACCACCCACTTTTGCCCTCAGAACAGCCTCAATTCGTCGGGCATGGACTCTACAAGGTGTTGAAAGCGTTCCACAGGGATCCTGGTCCATGTCGATTCCAATTCATCCCACAGTTTTGTCAAGTTGGTTAGATGTCCTTTGGGTGGTGGACCTAGGGCTGTTGTGGTGACCCTATTACCGCCACACCGGCAGTCACRAGTCATGAAGGCAGTCAAATTCCACGTGACCGTTTAGTCACAGTAATTAGGCTTCTCCAAGCTCTGATGTTGCTGCTGGTCATTAGTAGCCTACCAAACTTGCTAACTATCTGGTACTCAGCACTCTATTGTCCTTCTAATCACTCTGACATAAATCCAAATGTTATCGAAAATCTAATCAAATACTTAATGAGAGCCCATGAGCTCATGTTGGGCAACATTTCTATAGGCTATACAATTGCGCGAGAAAACAGAGTGATGGCCTCTACTAAAAAAAGGAGGTTCCCATCAGCTTTCTATAGACTAGGCCTACTATTTTATTTCTCAACTTTCCTAATATTAAGCACATTGTTTACCTTTACAACAGGACTACCTGGCTGGCATGAAAATGAACCACAGGAAAGCATCCTCCATTYGCTATTTAAGTGCATAGATGACATGTACTTTTTCCCACTGCCCCTGTTTCGAGACAGCTCCATGATAATGGTCCATTCTAAATCAAAACAAATTTCACACATGTATTATTTAGTATATGTAAAGAAAAGATTAAATCAAGAATAGTCTGATGGGTGTCAATATTATCCTATCACTTGTGAATTATATATTGTCACTTGTAAATGATGCCCAGCATAAGAAACTTCCTTTTTTTTGGCGACTTTTTCGAATCATAGTCACAMACCTCATGTAGCCTAGCCCATAGGCCTATGTGTTTTTAGAAGGTTTGTATCACAACTGAAGTGGCCAAATAACTTCTTAAAATGAAGCACATTAATAYGCTTTACAAGGGGTTTAGAGCCTAACTGGCATACATAAGCAACACGTTAGTTTCAAGTTTGGGGAAGATCATTTTCACCATAAAAATAAATGCACCTTTATAATTAAAACATTACATGCAAAATTGCATTTGCAGTCACTTTTGATAATGGTGTTTTCCCGTTAATGGCACATTTGCGCTTATAGCCTACTGCCATGTGCGCATTGCAGCGCTTCTAATGTGAAGAAATAGCCTAATAGTTTATCAACATTTTAGGCTAAACATCTCTTAGGTCAGCCACATTGCGTAAAAAAATATTTTTTGATGCTAGTGATTGTATTAATTTGGGATCTATTGCACCCCACAACTGTCCCAGACTATGTTTGGMATATTTATTTCTTGCACAGAATAGAATTGGTCAACTTTTGTACTATGGGGGATAGTAGATTGCTGTTCGTCAGGCCTATTCATCTTGTTGGCTGATGAAAAGTAAATGTGGACAGTTCTTCCAATATCTTCAATATGCACCTCGGGAATTGAATAAGGACACACGCAGTTGCATCCCTGATGTGTCTGTCTTCACTTGTAGCCTGTSAGAAAGACCTGATCACGTGATGARGAGCCATGTGAGTGAGAGGCGCTTCGGATTGCGCCGCAATCAGGAAGAAGGGAACAACGCTGCACATTTTTTTAGGGTGCATTACGGCCACAAAGGGGATGCTGCTGTGAAATTCGAGGCATTATCAAGTGCTTTCTAAATTGTGAATGAGAGACTATTGAAGTGTGTACAGCCTGCAAAAAATAAAGCAGAGCTCATACCTTTCAAGCAACTTTTTTCAAATCATMATTTGTCTCATCATGAATCTCATCATGCAGCCTTACAATGTACAATCCTAACATATAGCCCAATGTTTGAACAACAACTAAAGTTACTTTAAAACTCAAAATTACATATATAGGACTACCTACTTATTTGTTAACCGCTCAACACAGAATAGTTGCATGTGCRCACTCCCTCAAATATATTTAGATTTTATTCAGCTTTGTTCAATTGTATTCTTCATACTATAAAATAATGCCACGGAATTCAAAGCAAATCTTGTCTGATAAATGGACTAGTGTAGCCTACAGCCATTTGGCATAGCCACATCAGGACCTAACATAAGGACAACTCAGAGTATGCTGTTCTTTTCTTCTGAAATAGACTACATTTTCTTCATATCATGCTTCTTTAGACCTGTCTAAATTAAATAATGGATTTATTGTGATGGTGTAGGCTATATTATATGGATTTATTAGACTTATTAMAATGTAGATGTTCCCAAGGTCTGCATCAGTGTCTTGCTTGTATGCTATGTGTGGAAGCCAGGAGATGCTAAATGTGTTTATGTTAATTAACGCTCAATTACCGTGAGAYGACAGTTATTTGCTTGACAATCACCGGCTGACTAAATTTTGTGACCCCACAGCCCTAGGTGGACCATTCTTGATACGCACAGGAAACTATTGAGYGTGAAAAACCCAGCAGCATTTAAATTCTTGACACAAACTGGCACCTACTACTATACCCCATTCAAATGCACTTAAATCTTTTGTCTTGCCCATTCACCCTCTGAATGGCACACGTACACAATCCATGTCTCAAGGCTTAAAAATCATTATTTAACCTGTCTCTTCCCCTTCATCTACACTGATTTGAAGTGGATTTAACATGTCACATCAATAAGGGATCATAGCTTTCACCTACATTCACCTGGTCAGTCTAKGTCATGGTAAGAGCAGGTGTTCATGACTATGACTCTAAAGTTCTCTCCCTCTCTCTAGGTTAAAACATGCCAACATTGTTTCCCTGGAGGACATATTTGAGAGTAAAACCCACCTCTACTTGATTATGCAGCTGTGAGTGACCATCCTGCTGTCTTTATTTTGTCCTTCTTTCTGCTATCTATCTCTGTTCTCCAATTCTATCCACGTCAACACTTCCTGTCCCTAAAACAACTCACTCTCTGCAGCCTTCAGTTTAAAAACTTACAGGATTATGCTTCTGTAATGTGTGTTTGCGTGTGTGTTTTAGGCTCCCTGCCTGTGCTGTCTCCCACGCACAGTGTCATTCTCCATTAATTACTCTCTGAGCTCAGGGGCCTTTCTGTTCACTGATCTCAAGAGAAGCCCCCCTCCCACACACATACAGACATACACTCACAGCATCGTGCCTGCTGACAACCACTGGGGAATATGCCCTCACACAGTAACTTTGCTCTCTCCCACCCATCTCTCTTCCTGAAATGTCAGAAGGTGTGGAGCAAGTTAGAGACAGAGAGAAAGGGGGAGAGAGAGAGAGKTTTTTTTGCTGTTGAAAACAGTGGGTGGTGTGATGACAGAGGGATGTTGTGTTCACTTTAGCAACACTGCCGTAAGGGCAGTCAGATTTAACCAAAGAACAGTTGGGGGTTTGCACACATAAAAATCCCCTCTCTCTAACTCTTTCTCTCACTCTTCCTCTTTTTCTCTCCCTCCTCTCTTTGGGAGGCAGCTTGACAGGGCTTTAGCTTGTTGTTAGTGCTGAATCATATAGAGCAGTGGTGGGTACATCTAGGAAGAAGTGATGCCTCCACCTAGTGGTGATGTAGGCTAATACCAGGTTGAAGATAGATAAAGTAGTTTGAAGTTAGACGACATATAATCAAATCAAATCCAATTTTATTGGTCACATACACACAGTAAGCAGATGTTATTGCGAGAGTTTCGAAATGTTTATGCTTCTAGATCCGACAGTGCAGCAGTGTCTAACAGGTAATATCTAACAATTCTACAACAAAACCTAATATCTAACAAATTCCACAACAAAACCTAATATCTAACGAATTCCACAACGAAACGCAATACACACGATCTAGTAAAGGGATGGGATAAGAATATGTAAGTATACAATATATGGATGAGCAGTGACCGAGCGGCTAAGATGCAATAGTTCGTAAAGAATAGATAGTGACGGATACAGTATACATTATATACATATGAGATGAGTAATGCGAGATATGAAAACATTCTTGAAGTGGCATTATTAAAGTGACTAGTGTTTCATTTGTTAAAGTGGCCAATGATATCAAGTCTGTAGGTAGGCAGCCGCCACCCTGTAGCAGTTAGACGGCAATATATAGCAGTTAGATGGCCATATGTAGCAGTTAGATGGCCATATGTATATCAAAATCGTTCCTCTTCTCTATCCAGGGTGTCTGGTGGGGAGCTGTTTGATAGGATTGTGGAGAAGGGATTTTACACAGAGAAAGATGCCAGCAAGCTCATTCAGCAGATCCTGGATGCTGTTAAATACCTCCATGACATGGGCATCGTACACCGCGACCTGAAGGTGAGCCTGAGTCAAGGGTCAGGTGGTGAGGACGATATTTAGATGGGCATTTAGGGGCTCCAGAGTGGCGCAGCTGCTAAGGCACTGCATCTCAGTGCTAGAGGCATCACTACAGACMCAGGTTCGATTCCAGGCTGTATCACAACTGTYCGTGATTGGGTGTAAGGGAAGGACAAAGGGCATGAAAGACAAGATTTCAGAGTCTTTAACAATGGAGTCCTTTACCTTCTCGTTTCTGTCCAATGACTGAATAGTCACAAGACTGGATGAGTGATAGGTATCCCCACCATGAAAACTGCAAAATGTTTGTTTCCTACGCTAGTGTTTTGCCCCAAGCATTCTGCAGTGCCTGCAAATTAGATTAATTAACTATAATTTGTTTRCAGGCAGTTCAGCAGAGTGTAAACTGATTGATCATTAGTTTGGATAACTAATTATTTCCCCAGTGTGTGTGTGTGTGTGYGTGTGCGTGTGTGTGTTAAATGTTTGTGACAATAAAGTTGATTGATTTCTCTGTCTTTTCCAGCCGGAGAACCTTCTGTACGACAGTATGGAGGAGGACTCTAAGATCATGATCAGTGACTTTGGCCTGTCCAAGATTGAGGGATCTGGAAGTGTCATGTCCACAGCCTGCGGAACACCAGGATACGTGGGTAAGGAGGACTGGCACTGATCAGTGTATGCCTGTGTGTGTGTGTCTTTATCTATTTGTCAAGAGCATGTGTTTTCTATGATTTTAGTGTGTTTGAGAACAAGCGCACACACAGTGATCATGTCAGACTACATGTGTAATGATGCTGATGAAAACACTGCTCTGATGTCTTGCAGCCCCTGAAGTGTTGGCCCAGAAACCCTACAGCAAGGCGGTGGACTGCTGGTCTATCGGGGTCATCGCATACATCCTGTGAGTTATGGGCTTGGACTGACTCTTTAACTTTAGTCTTTCTCCTACCAATCTTAAAACATAATTTCTGTGTTACATTTCTTTCCACTACATTGTTTTCAACAATCAACTCATACCAGATCAATGATAACTTCATGGATGCATTTTGAAGTATGAAAGCACTACAACAGGTCTCCTAACTCTCCTGTGATGCCTTTAYGCTCTTATTCTGACACAGTTTGTGTGGATACCCTCCGTTCTATGACGAGAATGATGCCAAGCTCTTTGAGCAGATCCTGAAGGCTGACTATGAGTTTGACTCTCCGTACTGGGACGATATCTCTGACTCAGGTACAGTAATCCTCTCCTTTCTCTGCTCCCTGGAGAGAGAAATAAAACMTGGACACTACAGCATAGTGAAATACAGTATGTATAACATTATGTTGCCATTATTAGTTCCCCTTGTCAGCAGTTTCATATTAATGGAAATTACTCCCTAGCTCTAGGGTTTGTTATGCTTTGAGTGTCTGCCAAGCTGTCAGTGTGTATGGGATTAACCATAAGACACTCACTGGCCATAGAACAATCACTGAGGCCCTGTGAGATCACCATTTCTTAGTCCTGTAGGGAGTTTCTGAAGTCAGGTCAAAGGCATGTGGACAGTTTTTCTTTTTACTGTCAGTCTGGACAGTGTTTCTGATGCAGTGAAGCTTCTTGTACTGTAGTAACCTGGGAGCTAGTCTATTTCTACTTTAGCTACCTTTTTTGTCATCTGTATGTAGCATTATTAGTTACTGTATATCTCATGTAAATTAAGAAAAAAGGCATTGTTTTTGGRTGAAATATGTGAGTTGTAAATGTGTGGCTGTTCATGTGTTGTTTTCAGCCAAAGACTTCATAGTTCACTTGATGGAGAAGGACCCCAGGATACGCTACACATGTGACCAGGCTCTGCAGCACCCCTGGTAGTGTACACCATATTTTCCTTCACACACACACACAGGCATGCACATAACACAACTTTATCATAATCTACTACATTTGTGCTTTTGTCTAGTTTTCACCTGTTCTTGTGACAACCAGCTGAACTTGTCCCCTCATGTCTTTCTCTGTYCCTCAGGATCGCTGGTGACACMGCTCTAGATAAGAACATCCATGAGTCTGTCAGTGCCCAGATCAAGAAGAACTTTGCCAAGAGCAAGTGGAGGGTGAGTTACTTTTTCTGTGCACCTGGCCTTCTTAAAAATGCAAAGACATTTTTGCTAAGTTTACTATATAAGTAGAATCCTACAGCATTCAGCTGTCTGTCATTGCCAGTACAGTTTTCTATGGCAGTTATTATGTATCACTTTTAAACATTCTGATTTGAATGTGTTCCCTCCTGCAGCAAGCGTTTAACGCCACGGCAGTGGTGCGTCACATGAGGCGTCTGCAGCTGGGCACCAGTCAGGAGGGCCCCAGCCAGACCACCCTGCCCAGCCCCCTCCGAGCCCACCTGCTGCTGCCCGAGGCCACAGAGACAGAGCACACCACTGGTCAGTGGGGCAAACCTCCATCACACAACACAAGTTAGGACTAAGTGTAGCAAAACATAATTGAATAACTGGAGACATGACATGATATTGTGAATGCCCCACCCCTCCAAAAAAATACTTAATTTAGCTGTTCTGTTTTGTTCATCCCCAGTATGTCTTGTTGCTATGTACAGTATGTTGTTAGTGAATAACCAGTCCCTTTCACAGTGTATTAGGCTCAGGCTTACGTACTTCTCAAACACAATCAGTTACACTGTCTCACTCATTAACACTTTGATATGTAATCTTTGTCTAATGCCCAATAGGGGACTGTTTGAAATAAGCTAATAAGAGGCAGATTTATAGTGTAGTTAGAAGCGTCCTGAGTTTTCAGATTTCTGTGTGGTGATCATCCACTCTCACTCTGTGTTCCAGAGTCTCCRTGCGAGGGATGCTGCTCCCAGAGTGCTGATGGGGGGGCTGAGCGCGACCCCSTCTCCAACTGCACCTACCGCTGCCATCCAACCAGTCTGGTCTGATCCCTGCCCAGCAATGGCTTTCCCATTTATTTACCTCTGGACACCAGCGAACTCCCCAGTCTGGCCAGGAATACAGAGTTGTTCCAGTGCCCTGCCAACAGGGGGGGAAGGCGGGTTATGAATTCAGGTTGGGGAGGAGGGACTTGATGCCAACAAGAGGAGGTAATTTGAACGGATTGGGGGAGATGAGGAGAACAAAGAGGAGGAGAGGTGTGGTGCTCAGAGTAATCCTGGGTATTATTTTTTGAGGTGCGGGACAAACTGTTTACTTGTCCTTTTAAAATGTGTGTCTGCTTTTTACATCTCTGCATTTATGTACATGCTGTTTTCTATCTTAATTATCCTTCCCCTTTGACAACTTCTAGAAAGAGAATCCACTAATGATATCTGCATGGTCAGAAGACAGGTCCCTATTGGAAACATGTGTTTTATAGCATGAAAGGTCTATTGCACAATCATGTATGGTGGTAACCATTGTGTTATAGTTCCTGTACTGCAGATACACATCTTTATGACGATAATAAGTTTAGCCCCTCAGAATTATAATTGTATGGCTTTGTTGTATTTTATATTTGTATAAATGTAGCCTTACAATACACAGATGCATTCACCTAATACCACTGCTGGAGAATCCATGTGGGAATACTCCATCTATTGGACTATATACTTTGTCTTTTTTTTCTCAGCATGTTTGTGCTTCACCACTGTAAGTTTGTAGTTGTGCTCCCCAGRCTTGTAACAGAACAAGGCTTTCTGATTTTAACTAATTCAGCACAGGAACTTCCTCTCTATGCCTTTAGGACAATGTCAAAGGTTTATTTTCTGGTAGCTTTTACAAATTTAAAGATWCACCTATATCTCTGTACAGTTAATGCAGCATTAGAGGCAATTTCATTTCTATCATTGTATTGTTGTACATATTTCATTGTGGTAATTGAATCATTAAAATACAGACTTTTCTCTTCTGTCTAGATCTCTTTCCCAGTTGAGAAGTGTAATACCTCATGGGAGATAGACTTACATACACAGCCATTCCTCTTAGTACTAAGAATAGGTCTCAGTTAACCCACAGTTTTTACTCCTTGATGTTTCTTAAAAGCCACACTCTTCCCTATGGGGGGAATATGATCCCGTTGATAAAGCTGCTCAAGACTTAATCCATTATAGATATTACTGTAAGACCATGGAGAATGAAATGAGGTCCGGCCTTTCCTCAACCCAAAGCAGGATGTGGATGTTTTTAACTAAAGACACATTTGTAAGTGTAGATACTTATCTGACCATGTAGATACTACTAACGTTCCCACTTTGACTACTCTTCCATGGATCTTACCTCCATTCATATGTTGGTTGTTTTCCGAGCCAATGTATCTGTACAGAGAGAATTTGAATTAAAGAATGTAAATATACATCTCATTGTCTCACCTCWTCATTTCTTCTATCTCACTCATCTTAAGGTCATTTAGCTCTAAAAGAGAAAGCAGGATTTTTTTATTAGAGGACTTTACTCTACAATTTTTTCCCCCCACAGTTCAGTTCACGTTCTTTCCATCATCTTCATACATTTWCTGTACACAGCACTAGCTGACAATAGAACAGATGTGCCATATTATACTCACACTTTGATTAATGAACACATACTCACTTGATTTAATTATCTGATGAGAAGGGTACAATGGGTTTCCATCACAAGGACAGTCCAGTCCAGTGGGTTGTAGCTCCTACTGTAAGTAAGATGTAGGGCTTTCTTACTTTCATTCCAATTGCCAAGTGAACAAGACTTGGAAGTGTGGCAACGCGAGACTAGAGGGGAGAGGGACGTGATCCTATCCTCTCTGTCTCAGAAGAGGCTAGTGGGAGGAGCTATAGGAGGACGGGCTCATTGTACTGGCTAGAATGGAATAAATGGAATGGTATGAAACATGGAAACACGTTTGACTTCAATCCATTCATTTCATTCCAGCCCTTACAATGAGCCTGTCTTCCTATAGCTCCTCCCACCAGCCTCCTATGTGTCCTTACTCCCTCTAGCTAGTCCCACGCACAGGCATGGACTCTACAGACCTTCTTGCCATAGCCTGCATTGCATCTAAAGCTAATTGATTGACATATTTGCCTTGGCGTTTCCTGTTTCAGTGGCTTTTGTGTACTGTGCTGGTCTAAATGCTGATCATTGACTGTGCTGTTCCCCTTATTGATATTGAGCTGTGATTGATTGTTTCTTACAGTCAAAATATAGACCTTTTGATTCAGTGTTTCTGTCAATGTTGTGTACTCAGCAGTCTACTCTACACAATTCCTCATCGGTTATCTTTTCAAAGAGCCATTCATTAAACTGAGAGTAGAGCTATTTTCATAACCAAGGAATGACTTCAAATAAAATTAGCACAGTGTTAGCGACTTATCACTAAAAGGAGGCAACATTTGGTTTCCTGAGCTGAGATTATCAATGAGATCGACTACATGTTGAGGTCTTCCAGATAAAGTGGAGGTGAACCAGGACAGGGACTAATGACTGTGTCTCTTTCTGCTCAGTGATGTTATTATACAGTGTGTGACAATTAAAAGAGGCTAACTCTTCTCCAACCCTGGCTTTCCCCAGTGTGTAGCCTGTCCAATGATTGCACGGTGTGATTCAAAATGTGAGGGAGAGGATAAAACATGTATTGTATTAACACAGCACTAATTGTAAGCTACACAYATAAAATAGCCGCCTTTATTCTGTAATCTTCATACCAACAGTTTTATTTTAGGTAAATGATATTCACCAAATCGGAAACTTGACATGTGGACAGGGACAAGGGCAGTGCAAGTTGTCATATCTGTTCAAGTCTGAGTAACAGTAACAATTGATTATTGGCTTTATCTTCTATTTGAAATCCACATATCTGTTTGGATAGTGAAGTAGTTTSTGATGCAGTGAAAATTTCCCTAGAGTGTGTGAGCGCTAGTGGTCTTTTAGAGAGGATTCTATCTACACATGACAAGAACACATTCTATCCATACCTAAAGTGGAAAACATTCTATATGCAAAATGTATGAGAAGGGCTTACACTGTATCTGAAAAGCTGATGATTGTTTGATAGCTGATGGTTATTTAATGAGCTTACAGTGCCTTGCAAAAGTATTCACCCCCTTGGCGTTTTTCCTATTTCGTTGCATTACAACCTGTAATTTAAATGGATTTAATTTGGATTTCATGTAAAGGACATACACAAAATACTACAAATTGGTGAAGTGAAATAAAAAAAAAATACTTGTTTCAAAAAAACATATGGAAGAAGATACTCTGGTCAGATGAGACTAAAATGTAGCTTTTTGGCGATCAAGGAAAATGCTATGTCTGGCGCAAACCCAACACCTCTCATCACCCCTAGAACACCCCTAGGGTGGTGGCAGCATCATGCTGTGGGGATGAAACTGGTCAGAATTGAAGGAATGATGGAATGCGCTAAATACAGGGCAATTCTTGAGGGAAACCTGTTTCAGTCTTCCAGAGATTTGAGACTGGGACGGAGGTTCASCTTCCAGCAGGACAATGACCCTCAGCATACTGCTAAAGCAACACTCGAGTGGTTTAAGGRGAAACATTTAAATGTCTTGGAATGGCCTCGTCAAAGCCCAAACCTTAATCCAATTGAGAATCTGTGGTATGACTTAAAGATTGCTGTACACCAGCAGAACCCATCCAACTTGAGGAAAGCTGAAGCAGTTTTGCCTTGAAGAATGGGCAAAAAATCCCAGTGGCTAGATGTGCCAAGCTTATAGAGACATACCCCAAGAGAATTGCAGCTGTAATTGCTGCGAAACGTGGCTCTACAAAGTATTGACTTTGGGGGTGGAATAGGTATGCACGCTCAAGTAAATTGGTTTCTTATTCTTGTTTGTTTCACAGGAAAAATATTTTGCATCTTCAAAGTGGTAGGCATGTTGTGTAATCAACTAATACAAACCCCCCAAAAATCCTTTTCATTCCAGGTTGTAAGGCAACAAATAGGAAAAATGCCAAGGGGGTGAATACTTCCGCAAGCCGCTGTACACATTGACATTTGCTTACTCCAATTTAACAATCTGACAAATCCTTGGTAAGAAAAGTATGTTATGTTATATTATCTGTTCTTAAAAAAAAAATTCGAATAAATTGTAAAAATTATATTTGTATGCATATACAGTTGAAGTCGGAAGTTTACATACACTTAGGTTGGAATCATTAAAACTCGTTTTTCAACCACTTCACAAATTTCTTGTTAACAAACTAGAGTTTTGGCAAGTCGGTTATTACATCTACTTTGTGCATGACACAAGTAATTTTTCCAACAATTGTTTACAGAGATTATTTCACTTATCATTCACTCGATCACAATTCCAGTCGGTCAGAAGTTTACATACACTAAGTTGACTGTGCCTTTAAACAGCTTGGAAAATTCCAGAAAATTATGTCATGCTTTAGAAGCTTCTGATAGGCTCATTTACATAATTTGAGTCAATTGGAGGTGTACCTGTGGATGTATTTCAAGGCCTACCTTCCAGCTCAGTGCCTCTTTGCTTGACATCATGGGAAACTCAAAGAAATCAGCCAAACCTCAGAAAAAGAATTGTAGACCTCCACAAGTCTGGTTCATCCTTGGGAGATTTTCCAAATGCCTGAAGGTACCACGTTCATCTGTACAAACAATAGTACGCAAGTATAAACACTAGTGGAACCACGCAGCTTCATACGCTCAGGAAGGAGACGCGTTCTGTCTCCTAGAGTTGACGTACTTTGGTGCGAAAAGTGCAAATCAATCCCAGAACAACAGCAAAGGACCTTGTGAAGATGGTGGAGGAAACAGGTACAAAGTATATACAGTGGGGAGAACAAGATTTGATACACTGCTGATTTTTGCAGATTTCTACTTACAAAGCATGTAGAGGTCTGTATTTTTATTCATAGGTACACTTCAACTGTGAGAGACGAATCTAAAACAAAAATCCCGAAAATCACATTGTGATGATTTTTAAGTTAATAATTAGCATTTTATGCATGACATAAGTATTATACATCAGAAAAGCAGAACTTAATATTGGTACAGAATCCTTGTTTGCAATTACAGAGATCATACGTTTCCTGTAGTTCTTGACCAGGTTGCACACACTGCAGCAGGGATTTTGGCCCACTCCTCCATACAGACTTCTCCAGATCCTTCAGGTTTCGGGGCTGTCGCTGGGCAATACGGACTTTCAGTCCCTCCAAAGATTTTCTATTGGGTTCAGGTCTGGAAGACTGGCTAGGCCACTCCAGGACCTTGAGATACTTCTTACGGAGCCACTCCTTAGTTGCCTGGCTGTGTGTTTCGGGTCGTTGTCATGCTGGGAAGACCAGCCACGACCCATCATCAATGCTCTTACTGAGGGAAGGAGGTTGTTGGCTAAGATCTCGCAATACATGGCCCCATCCATCCTCCCCTCAATACGGTGCAGTCGTCCTGTCCCCTTTGCAGAAAAGCATCCCAAAGAATGATGTTTCCACTCCATGCTTCACGGTTGGGATGGTGTTCTTGGGTTGTACTCATCCTTCTTCTTCCTTCCAAACACGGCGAGTGGAGTTTAGACCAAAAAAGCTCATATTTTGAATCATTCAGGACCACATGACCCTTCTCCCATTCCTCTCTGGATCATCCAGATGGTCATTGGCAACTTCAGACGGGCTGGACATGCGCCTGCTTGAGCAGGGACCTTGTGTGCGCTGCAGGATTTTAATCCATGACGGCGTTGGTGTTACTAATGGTTTTTCTTTGAGACTGTGTCCAGCTCTCTTCAGGTCATTGACCAGGTCCTGCCGTGTAGTTCTGGGCTGATCCCTCACCTTCCTCATGATCATTGATGCCCCACGAGGTGAGATCTTGCATGGAGCCCCAGACCGAGGGTGATTGACCATCATCTTGAACTTCTTCTATTTTCTTCTATTTTCTAATAATTGCGCCAACAGTTGTTGCCTCTCACCAAGCTGCTTGCCTATTGTCCTTGTAGCCCATCCAGCCTTGTGCAGTCTACAATTTTATCCCTGATTCCTTACACAGCTCTCTGTCTGCCATTGTGTGGAGAGGTTGGAGTCTGTTTGATTGAGTGTGTGGACAGGTGTCTTTTATACAGTAAGAGTTCAAACAGGTGCAGTTAATACAGGTAATGAGTGCGAGAACAGGAGGGCTTCTTAAAGAAAAACTAACAGGTCTGTGAGAGCCGGAATTCTTACTGGTTGGTAGGTGATCAAATACTTATGTCATGCAATAAATGGCAAGATGAATACTTAAAATCATACAATGTGATTTTCTTGGATTTTTGGTTTTAGATTCCGTCTCTCACAGTTGAAGGTGTACCTATGATAAAAATTACAGACCTCTACATGCTTTGTAAGTAGGAAAACCTGCAAAATCTGGCAGTGTATAATATACTTGTTCTCCCACTGTATTCCACAGTAAAATGAGTCCTATATCGACATAACCTGAAGGCCGCTCAGCAGGAAGAAGCCACTGCTCCAAAACTGCCATTAAAAAGCCAGAGTACGGTTTGCAACTGCACATGGGACAAAGATCGTACTTTTTGGAGAAATGTCCTCTGGTCTGATGAAACAAAATAGAACTGTTTGGCCATAATGACCACCATTATGTTTGGAGGAAAAGGGGGAGGCTTGCAGGCTGAAGAACACCATCATTGCTGCAGGAGGGACTGGTGCACTTCACAAAATAAATGGCATCATGAGGAAGGAAAAGTATGTGGATATATTGAAGCTACATCTCAAGACATCAGTCAGGAAATGTAATCTTGGTCACAAATGGGTCTTCCAAATGGACAATGATCCCAAGCATACTTCCAAAGTTGTGACAAAATGGCTTAAGGACAACAAAGTCAAGGTATTGAATGGCCCTCAATCCTATAGACAATTTGTGGGCAGAACTGGAAAAGCGTGTGCTAGCAAGGAGGCCTAAAACCTGACTTAGTTACACCAGCTCTGTCAGGAGTAATGGACCACAATTCATCCAACTTTACTCTGCGGAAGCTTGTGGAAGGCTACCTAAAACATTTGACCCAACTTAAACAATTTAAAAGGCARAGCTACCAAATACTAACTTCTGACCCACTGGGAATGTGATGAAAGTAATAAAAGCTGAAATAAATAATTCTCTCTACTATTATTCTGACATTTCACATTCTTAAAATAAAGTGGTGATCCTATCTGACCTAAGACAGGCAATTTTTACTAAGATTAAATGTCAGGAATTGTGAAAAACTGAGTTTAAATCTATTTGGCTGAGGTGTATGTAAACTTCCGACTTCAACTGTACCTAATATTGTGTTTTGCAAAAGCTACASTACTAATGTATGGATGCAATGCATCGTGAGTTATTGAGTATTAACTATGGAGTATTGTTAAGTATCAAAACCAATGATTTGTTCTTTGAACACATTTGCAAATGGATGGTATATTAAAACTTCTCTGTCTATGCATTATGTGTCTGACTGTCCTGCCTTATAGCCTCTTGAGCCCTTGAAGCCCAGCTTGATACTCACGCTGTGTCCTAAGATTCTGATATGATGCTTTCGTTGCAGACAAACTGCACCAGGATACTGAATTCATACATGAAAACGTGAAAAGTTCCACTCACTCTGGTGATGAGTAGAGGCTTAGTGGTTTGGATGTTTGGATTTCCTGCATAACCAGCCATGTAACTTTCCCTAAGATGTTAGTGGTTTATACCCCACTAACCCCAGCCTTATGAAAGTAATCTCTCCTCCCTTTAGAAGGGATGGAGAGACTTGGTGGCTTGGATGAAAACCCTAGATAAATGTCAGCAACGTGATAAGTGTCTGCGGCCGGGCTGGGAAGCTGAATCAGAAGGAAGGAGGTAGCAAAGTGAGAGGGAGTGGGGTGTGGTAACTCCCAGCAAAATCAAATGACCATTCAACAAATCAATTCAATTTCAGATAATGTAAAGTGCTCAATGGCAACCTGGCAATGACAAATATTGGATAGAACTAGAGTGATACCCATCCATTTCTGACCCATCCACTTTCTGTGTGGTCTCACCCTAAACATCCAGCTCTGCCTACTATCATTCTCTCTCTGCATCTTTCCACTCTCTCCTTCATCCACATAGTCCCTCTCTATATTTTCAATCAGTCTAATTTTCCTGGTAATACCACATAATTCCTACCCTGTGTGTTCTTTCCTGAGTGAGACCACTAGACTCCTGCTTTCTATCTGCAGTAGTATCTCCCTGCTACTATCTCCCTACCACATACATGTGAACGCTTCCTTTTCTTTCCTAGATTCCGTTCCTCTCCCCCATTCCTTTCCTCCTTTCATAGATCCCTTTCTTTTCCTTCTGTCCTAGCTTCCTTCCCTCTTTCCTAGATAATTCCCTCCTTTCCTAGCTCCATTTTTCTAGCTTCCTTTCCTTAAACATTTCCTTTCCTCATTGTATATCCTATATTCCTTTCCTCCTTTCCTCACTCCGTTTTGTTTCTTTCTTTCCTCCTTTCCCAGAATCTTCCTTTGCTTCCCCAGCTTCCTTTCCTCCTTCCCTTGCTTCTTTTCCTTCTTCCTTTCWTTTCCTCCTTTTCTTTCCTAAAATCCTTTCCTTCTTTCCCCACTCCCTTTTCTTACATTATTTCCTAGCTACATTTCTTTTCCTACTTTCTTAGCTTACTTTACTTTCGTAGCCTACTTTCCTCTTTTCCTAGATTCCTTTCCTTCCATGCCTCCCTTTCCTCGCCTCAATCCCTATTTCCCTTTCCTTATTTCCCTTTCTTTCGTATCTAATTTCCTATCTCCCTTTCCTTATTCATTTCATTTCCTCTTATTTTTTAGATTCCTTTCCTCCATTTTTCACTGCCTTTCTTTCCACCTTTCCTGGCTTCCTTTCCTTTCCTCCTTTCCTAGGATTCGCCACGGCCAGTAGAGAGGAAAGGAAAGGAGATAAGGAAAGGGAGATAGGGAAGGGAGCTTGGGAAGAAGGAGAGGAGCTGGGAGTGGAAAGAAGATAAAGAAAGGGAGTTAGGGAATGAGGAAAGGAAAGGGAGTTAGGGAAGGRAAGGAAAGGAAGCTAGAAAAGGAGGAATGGAAGCTAGGGAAAGAGGAAAGGAATGGAAGCTAGGAAAGGAGGAAAAGAAAGGGAGCTAGGACAGAAGGAAAGGAAAGGGAGGGAGGAAAGGAATCTAGGAAAGAAAAGGAGGAAAGGGAAAAAAAATAAGGAAAGTCAGCTAGGAAAGGAGCAGAGGAAAGGGTGGAGGAAGGAATTTAAGAAAGGAGGAAATTAAGCTGGTAAAGGAGGGAAAAGAAGCTCCGAAAAGAGGAATGGAATCTAGGAAAGTAAAGGAGAAGTTCACATGTATGTGGCAGGGATGAACCAYGGCCAGTAGAGAGGAAAGGAAGTTAGGAAAGGAGGAAAGGAAGCTAGGAAAGAAGTAAAGGAAAGGGAACTAGGAAAGGAGGAAATGAAAGGGAGCAAGAATAGTAGGAAAGGAAAGAAAAGGAGGTTCACATGTATATGGTAAGGATTAACCACGGCCAGTAGAGAGGATAGGAAAGGAAGAAGGAAAAGAAGTTAGGAAAGGATGAAAGAAAGATAGGAAAGGAGTAAAGTAAAGGGAGTGACAAAAGGAGGAAAGGAATATAGGAAAGAAAAGRAGAAGTTCACATGTACAGTATGTGGTAGGGATTAACCACGGCCAGTAGATGGCGATAGTATTGGTTTTAGTGACAGGCTGATTTTTGTGACAGGCTAGTTTTAGTCACAGGCTGCTGCGTGGCTACAGCTGGATGCATCTCACTTCACCATCTCAAGTCTCCAGCCACCCAGTAGGGACAACAAAATTAAAGCTCCCATCCAAGCCCCTACTTGGGGCCCAATTCAATTGTCTATTATATTGACAAGATAGACAACAGGCCATAGAGATACAGATACAGCACTCATCTTTGTATCTGTGCAAGTATAGCGTCTGTGTCACACCCTGATCTGTTTCCCCTGTCTTGTGCTTGTCTCCACCCCCCACCAGGTGTCTGCCATTTGTCCCCATTATGTCCTGTGTATTTWTACCAGTGTTTTCTGTTTGTATGTTGCCAGTTTATCTTGTCCCGTCAAGTCTTACCAGCGTGTTTTTTCCGTTTTCCAGTCTGTCTAGTGTCTGTTTTCTAGTCTTCTCGGTTCTGACCSCCGTTCTGTACCTCTTTGACTCTTCATTGGATTACTGACCTCTGCCTGCCCTGGCCTGTCCCCTTGTATAATAAATATTATGAGAACTGTACCATCCAYCYCYYGTGTCTTCATCTGGGTCATCCTGAGTCGTGATAGTATGAACTGGCCATGACTGACACAACAGACTCGGACTAGCTCTGCAACACTGTCTCCTCACAAGGAGCCACCATTGGAAGACCAAAGGAGTTGCTACAAAACCTTATGGAAGGATTCCTCACCGTGGCAGAACGCCATGACCAAACCCTCCACACCTTACTGGAGCAATTCTGCGGGCTATCTAATAGGCAGCCAGCCACAACGGTAACCACCCAGACTCTCAGTAACCCCKCTACTAGCGGTCCTTCTCCCCTTCCTACCCCGGCTCTCCGAGAACCCCACTTACCTCCTCCGGAGCGCTAGGCTGGGGATCCTGAAACATGCTGGGCGTTTCTCTCCCAGTGCTCCCTCATCTTYGAGCCGCAGCCCTCTTTGTTTCTTTCAGATCGCTCGAAGATAGCGTATCTTATAACGCTGATGTCTGGGAGGGCGCTCGCCTAGGCTACGGTGGTGTGGGAGCAACAAACTTCCGTGTGCCATAATCTGGAGGCATTCGCGGCGGAGGTAAGGAAGATGTTAGATTCTCCGATGTCCGGGAGAGAAGCGGCTCGGAAGCTACTGCAACTGAATCAAGATTCCCGTAGTGTACCTGACTACGTGGTAGACTTTCGCACRTTGGCCGCCGAGAATGCCTGGAATCCGGTGTSCCTTTTCGACACCTTCCTTCATGGATTATCGGAGAGGATTAAAGACGAGCTCGCAGCCCAGGAGCTACCCGTGGACCTCGACTCCCTCATAGTCCTGACCATAAAGATTGATGGGCGATTACGAAAATGCAGGAGGGAGAGGAAGTCTGTTCCCGACCACCCTCGCTTGTCCTCGGTTTTTCCCTCGCCTCTGAAAAATCCCGGAAGTCCCYGACTCCTACACTCCCGAGAGAATCTGAAGTTACCAGAGCTCCATCTGGAATCATCAGAGGACTGTCAGAGGACTGTCTCAGAGGACTGTCAACTCGTCTCCTCCGGCGCCCATGCAACTGGGCAAGGCTAGATTATCCCCTGAGGAACGTTCAAGCAGACTGAGCTCTAATAGCTCTCAGTATTGTGATATTTCGGGACATTACATTTCCACCTGTTCAATAAAAAGCCCAGGCCCATCAGTAGGTACGAGTACRCTGGTGGGCCATACAGGGAGTCTCCCATCTCCCTTTACTTGTACTCCTCTCCATGCTATCCTGTTGTGGGGTGACCGGTCTAAATCTCTCCGGGTGCTCCTGGACACTGTCCTAGTGTCGGAGCTGGKGATCTCCACACAACCTCTCTCCGTTCCCATGGACGCCAGAGTATTGAATGGGCGCTCTATTGGCAGGATCAATCGGCAATAGGGGCGGGAGGGTGGCCTAGTGGTTAGAGCGTTGGGCTAGTAACCGAAAGGTTGCAAGTTCGAATCCCCGAGCTGACAAGGTATAAATCWGTCGTTCTTCCCCTGAACAAGGCAGTTAACCCACTGTTCCTAGGCCATCATTGAAAATAAGAATTTGTTCTTAACTGACTTGCCTAGTTAAATAAAGGTAAAAAAATATAAATAAAAAAATAAAAAAATCATAGCACTATTCCTATCAACCTAAGAGTGTCAGGGAATCACAGTGAGTCCATGCAGTTCCTGCTCATTGAATCTCCTCATGCACCTGTGGTTTTGGGATTGTCATGGCTCCAGAGGCACAACCCCCTGATCGACTGGGCTAYGGGTTCTATCCTGTTGTGTAACCCATTCTGCCACGCACATTGCCTCAAGGCGGCGCAGCTTAGCCCTTGACATCCTCCCGTGGGCCTGGGTAAGGCCTTTGATCTCTCCACCGTCCTCGCGGAGTATCAGGACCTCCGGGAGGTTTTCAACAAGACCCGCATTCTGATCATTCTGCCTGCCCTGACCCTGAGCCTGCCTGCTGTTCAGTACCTCTTTGACTCAGCCCTGGATTACTGACCTCTGACTTCCCTCATCCTGCCCTGGCCTGTCTCCTTGTGTAATAAATATTATGAGAACTGTACTATCCGCCTCCTGTGTCTGCATCTGGGTCATATCCTGATACGTGATAGTCTGTAACAGCATTGGCAGTGCCATTAAGGCTATAACCAAGTAGACTAATTTCTTAATTTTCATTGGCTGATCGCTCACAACTAATAGGAATACCCACCCAGTTGATTACTTTAAAATGGTGGAAACYCTCAATGGCAATATCCATGCTTAAATGGGTTATATACATGTTGAGCCAACATGTTGAGCAACTCCGATATAAAGTCATTTTTTCAAAGTTGCTGAAATAACATGTGCGTCCACTTATAATTACAGTTGAAGTCGGAAGTTTACATACACCTTAGCCAAATTAATTTCAACTCAGTTTTTCACAATTCCTGACATTTAACATTTAACCTAGGATGACCACTTTATTTTAAGAATGTGAAATGTCAGAATAATAGTACAGAATTATTTATTTCAGCTTATATTTCTTTCATCACATTCCCAGTGGGTCAGAAGTTTACATGCTACCAAATACTAATTGAATGTATTGCCTTTAAATTGTTTAATTGGGGTCAAACGATTCGGGTAGCCTTCCACAAGCTTCCCACAATAAGTTGTGTGAATTTTGGCCCATTCCTCCTGACAGAGCTGGCGTAACTGAGTCAGGTTTGTAGGCCTCCTTGCTCGCACACAATTTTCCAGTTCTGCCCACAAATTGTCTATAGGATTGAGGTCAGCGCTTTGTGATGGCCACTCCAATACCTTGACTTTGTTGTCCTTCAGCCATTTTGCCACAACTTTGGAAGTATGCTTGTGGTCATTGTCCATTTGGAAGACTCATTTGTGACCAAGCTTCAACTTCCTGACTGATGTCTTGAGATGTTGCTTCAAAATATCCACATACTTTTCCTCCCTCATGATGCCATCTATTTTGTGAAATGTACCAGTCCCTCCTGCAGCAATGCACCCCCACAACATGATGCTGCCACCCCCGTGCTTCACGGTTGAGAAGGTGTTCTTTGGCTTGCAAGCCTCCGCCTTTTTCCTCCAAACATAAGAATGGTCATTATGGCCAAACAGTTCTATTTTTGTTTCATCAGACCAGAGGACATTTCTCCAAAAAGTACGATCTTTGTCCCCATGTGCAGTTGCAAACCATAGTCTGGATTTTTAATGGCGGTTTTGGAGCAGTGGCTTCTTCCTTGCGGAGTGGCCTTTCAGGTTATGTCAATATAGGACTCGTTTTACTGTGGATAAAATATACTTTTGTACCAGTTTCCTCCAGCATCTTCACAAGGTCCTTTGCTGTTGTTCTGGGATTGATTTGCACTTTTCGCACCAAAGTACGTTCATCTCTAGGAGACAGAACGCGTGTCCTTCCTGAGCGGTATGACGGCTGCGTGGTTCCATGGTGTTTATACTTGCGTACTATTGTTTGTACAGATGAACGTGGTACCGTCAGGCGTTTGGAAATTGCTCCCAAGGATGAACCAGACTTGTGGAGGTCTACATTTTMTTTTCTGAGGTCTTGGCTGATTTCTKTAGATTTTCCCATGATGTCAAGCAAAGAGGCACTGAGTTTGAAGGTAGGCCTTGAAATACATCCACAGGTACACCTCCAATAGATTCAAATGATGTCAATTAGCCTATCAGAAGCTTCTAAAGCCATGACAWCATTTTCTGGAATTTTCCAAGCTGTTTAAAGGCACAGTCAACTTAGTGTATGTAAACTTCTGACCCACTGGAATTGTGATACAGTGAATTATAAGGCAAATAATCTGCCTGTAAACAATTGTTGTAAAAATTACTTGTGTCATGCACAAAGTAGATGTCCTAACCGACTTGCCAAAACTCTAGTTTGTTAACAAGAAATTTGTGGAGTGTTTGAAAAACAAGTTTTAATGACTCCAACCTAAGWGTAGGTTAACTTCCGACTTCAAGTGTAGATCAGTGCATTCACAACAACATAACCATTACGAAACCTCTATTCGATCAAATAATCCTCACGTAGCAAATGAGCAATTACATTTTTTGTTGACTAAATTCGACACTCATTGACCTCCATACAAAAATTCCTCACTTCTGTGGGCTTATTTTCAAGGACAGACTTTGGGCTGAGTAAAACCTCTCCCTTCGCCTCTTGGTTTACTGGAAACGGAGGGCTCCATTCACATCGACAGGGCTGTATTGGAGCAGGTTGAGAGCCTCAAGGTCCTCTGTGTCTTCCACCGCCAAGCCATCGCTGGCTCCTAATGGGAAATCCACAAAAATGGAACTGTGCCTAGTATTGTTTTCATCGGGCACAGAATCAAGCATTAACTTGCACAGGAAACCCTCCTCTTTGCTGTCTCTTTCACACACACCACACACACACTTTCAMACTCTTTATACACACTGCTTCTATTCTGTTTATTATCTATCCTTATTGCCTAGTCACTTTTACCTCCCTGTAAATATTACCTCATTTACCTCAACTATGTTGAACCCTGCACATTGACTTGGTACCGCTACTCCTTTTACATAGTAATAAAATAACGATAATGAGATAATAATTTTTGTTCTTACCTTTTAACTGCATTGTTGCGAAAAAAGGCTCATAAGTAAGCAGTTCACAGTAAAGTCTACACCTGTTGTATTCAGTGCATGTGACAAATACAATTTAAATTACTTTAAACTGCGTTAGAGCTGTCAAATCCACAAGTGGCTCCCGGCATTACACCTAAAGCAGACATTGCCATTGGCTGCAAGGAGTCCCATTAAGAGAAATCCCATGTCCACGTCCCGGTTCAACCCTAACCCTAGCCTCAACTATAACCCCCCCAAGAATGGCTCCCCTACCTCCGAATTCCCAATTTAACCTGTGGATATCAAATCAAATTTATTCATAAAGCCCTTCTTACATMAGCTGATATCTCAAAGTGCTGTACAGAAACCCAGCCTAAAMCSCCTGTCGTGTCTTTGGCTATGCCTGATTAAGTGATATGACATGCTATTCTATAAAATCGTTTCTCTGTAATAACTATTACCTGATTGAGCTAGTCATGTAAATGTAATTAACTAGAAAGTCGGGGCACCACRAAATAAGTTTTATAGAGCTGTTATCTTCCGAATAAACTCTTAAAGACCTAGTAATATTTTACATAAATAGCAGTCAATATTAATCGTCACCTTATTTCAGTCTCATCTGAAAGTTGTAAATTCTTGGTTATCTTCACGAACCCTGGCTAACAAGTTGAATCAGCAATACAAAATTGGGTTTAATTATTTATTTACTAAATACCTAACTAATCACACAGAATTACACATACACATAATTAATCATAACTTGATTACAAATTACGTCATAAAGGAAAACGTCGCTAGTGAGCGGAACAGATATGACAGCTGGTTACAAAAGAAAAAGGGGCTGGGTTTGAGTGAAAGAGCGGGAAGACTTTAGGAACAAAGAAAGAAGCCATGCTATCGTAAATACAGTATCCTATGCATTCTAAATTACCGTCCATTTGGAAAAGGAAAATGCAATAAATATTTACTCTGAGCTGCGCTTCGGTAGGTTGGTGGTAGATGGAAGGACGTGTTGCCCAACCGAGTCCTTTGTCCTTTGAAGAATGTCTCTGCTGGTCAATTGGATACGTTGTAGTAACGTCGTTGTGTGGTAGACGGGATACTCTGTCTGTCCTATCCTAATTTACGTTTGCAGCTGCTGTTGCTAACTCAACGTCTAGGAGGTATCACTTCTATAGTGAATAARAGTTCAAAGTTCATACCATTCGCAACCAAAGCTCACGCTGATGTTGGCTTCGTTCTGTAGTTATTATCTGAACCATTCTGACATCGGACCGTCRTCCTCACATCCTCGGAACAGGAGGTTACATTTTCGTCAATGGCTTATATAGTGGAGGGAGAAAAGGGGTGTGTTTTATAATTTACAACCTAGGTCTCTTCACGTGGGCGGGCCACTGAGTCGGGCCTAATTCACTCATGAAAACCCAATTCTCACATTTTAGAAGCTAAAATCACATTTCATCCCATCACGAATAATTTCATATTCAAACATTTGAATTGAACAACAATTCCATGTGAATCCGATAACTCTGATGTGTAGACTTTCCACAGTAGAGTTTATGTCATTCTATCATTGATGAGAATGTGCCAGATGACAACCGAACTGACATAATATACCTTAAGTACCACCGCATATGTTCAATTGGTCGGATTACCAGAATATAGTTAATTTCCCCCTAACTTCTGATGTTCCCAGAATCTCTATGTTAACCAAAGGGTTTTCTAATGTCACATCAGTAGAGTAGGGAGAGGAAAAGGGGGGAAGAGGTATTTATGACTGTCATAAACCTACCCCCAGGCCAACGTCATGACACCCCAAACAGCAATTAATGCAGGTGTAGAAGCACGGTGTCTAGGAAAAACTTCCTAGAAAGGCCAGAATCTAGAAAGAAACCTAGAGAGGAACCAGGCTATGAGGGGTGGCCAGTCCTCTTCTGTCTGTGCCGGGTGGAGATTATAACAGAACATGGCMAAGATGTTCAAATGTTCATAGATGACCAGCAGGGTCAAATAATAATAATCACAGTGGTTGTCGAGGATRCAACAGGTCAGCACCTCAGGAGTAAATGTCAGTTGKCTTTTTATAGCCGATCATTCAGAGTATCTCTACCGCTCCTGCTGTCTCTAGAGAGTTGAAAACAGCAGGTCTGGGACAGGTAGCATGTCCGGTGAACAGGTCAGGGTTCCATAGCCGCAGGCAGCACAGTTGAAACTGGATATCCAGTTTTAACTTCCTCGTGAATCTACTAATCTCCAGACAGAAACTTGTGGTTGGGGTTTTGGTGTGACGGGATCAATTTTAAGTCCCTCAGCTCCCTCTCTTGATCTTTGGTTAGTAGAGACCAAGGACCTCTTCTAACAGGGAAGGCTTTATCACCTGTGTGTGAGCCAAGTCCTCGGGGAAAGTTGACATTAATAAGCTTGTTCTGTTTCACCTGCTGACCTGATGGACTGAGGATTTGACCTTTGAACTCTCCAACATCTGTAAGTCTGATATTAACTCTGACCAATGACTCATCACTCAAGCACAAGATCAAGCCCTGGGGACATGAGTATGCATTACAAGGTCATTTGAGTGGATTTGGAACCTTATGTGGGAAAATGAGCCTAGGTACCAGTCTCATAACAAACCTTATCTATTATTTGCCTCATTCAAATGTTATAATTAGAAACTGTTGCTGTTCAATATCCAAGGTTATCTTGCTCAGCGTACATATGTAAAAGTGCTGAGTCTGGAGTGTATTGGACTAAATTAAATATTTGGTGCACACACACACACTGTCACTCTCACGTCCCATACAGCTGTCGTCAGGACCCCATTGTGTCCGTGTCTGTCAGTGTTGCCGGGAGTTACTTGTSCCCGCTATGTCAATCAGCACCTTCCCCATTCTCTTTCTTTTTACTTGTTCTACCTTTACCGTTACCATATTAACTGACCATAACTGTAACTGTAAATGACCCTAAATACCCAAATGTGTTGTTACTTCACTGACACACCAATCAAAAATCTTATGCTTATTTTAAATAGAAAGGTTATAAAGACACATAGCAGAAGTCACAGGGTTAGAGCTGTGTCATCGTGCAGTCACGTCACCTCAATTCCCCAGGTACTACAAAGTCACCACAAGGTCCAATGTGTGTTCACAGGGGTGTTGAATAGGACAGGGCCATGTTTTGGCTGAACTTGTAATTCACTGACACACACATTCAGATATCTGAGCCTAGATCTTTCACAATAAGATCACTGACTCAAAGACATACCTACTCATCTCAGTTAGCCTGACACTTTCAGCTTGCTTGCATTCTAGTCTGTCTGTCTGCAGGCTGATGTCTGTTTGTAAATCTAACAGCAACCATCTATAGAGAGAGAGAGAGAGAGAGAGAGACAGCACAAGATAATGGGTTATTTTTACACTTTCAGGGGTCTGTGTCCCATCAGCGTAGATCAAACCCTGCCAGACACTTGACATACATGCTATTTGTATTACCGACAGGTTTGATACCTTACTCTTTATGAAAACTGTTAGGAATTGTTACAAAACTCTCCCATACACAGGCTGACAGCCCAGATCTCCCAAGTGAGTTTGTCAGAAATGGAGGGAAAAAAGAGAGGTTATGAAGAGAGCATGGAAAGAGAGTGAAAGAAAGAGAATTATGAATGAGTGGTTTTTCCACACCCGTAGTCTTGCCTCTTTAGAATGTGATTCTTCTCAGAATGCTTCCACCGGAACAATGGATCAAAGGGTCAGAGAGAGAGAATGGAATTTCAGGGCCATGGGTTGTTTGAGTTCATCAGGGCACTGTGTACACAACAGGGACACCTCATTGACTGGACAAGTTGGGTTATACACACTGTATACAGTACACACACACACGCACACACAAACACATTTAGCTATAACAAATATAATTACGTATAACACTTTAGTGTTGACATGATGTTTCCTCTGAGACCAACACAAACACAGTAACAAACAGTCTGTCGTTTACATTCACATCCATCTTCATTTACGATATGTGTCTAAATAACCCTATCCCAAACAGAATCCTTCCTTTACCTTGTCTTCACATTGTTCTGTATCAATAGGCCATTCARACCTTTGTCTTGGGGAACTTTTACGGTTGATATAGAGAGGGGAAAGGGAGTTTCCCAGACCCTAACCGATCAGCACTCACAAAGGCAGGCGAGACAGACGGCCTGCTGTTTGTGAGTGTGTATGTGTATGTGAACGCGCGATCGAGAGAATGTGTGCGTGAGCGTGTGAGTGAGGTGCTCTGGGTTTTATGTCTGGGATGGGAAAAGAGAGGTGCTGCTGCCAACCGTCCTGTGAAAGAGTATTTATTTGGCGTTCAGGACTCATTAACACCCAGAAATTCTGGGAGTAAGCTTAACAGCTATGGGAGCTGGCATATAATAGCACTTGTGTGTGTGTGTGTGTGTGGTGTGTTGTGTGTGTTGTGTGTGTGTGTGTGTGTGTGTGTGTGTGTGTGTGTGTGTGTGTGTGTGTGTGTGTGTGTGTGTGTGTGTGTGTGTGTGTGTGTGTGTGTGTGTGTGTGTGTGTGTGTGTGTGTGTGTTAGGAATTATAAAGTAGGTTTCTCAATTTTCTCTAGGACATTTCTACATTATGTAATCAAAATAGATCACTGATAAGTGGTTGTTTTAATCATTCTTAACCATGTTTCCTGTTTCTAATGCGCCAGATGGCCAGGTCTTTATCACAAATTACAAATCTGTGTTGATAATGTCTCAATAAAAAGTTGAACAGGCATTGTAGATTTTATTTGTACTTTTTTTAATGTAACCTTTATTTGATAGGCAAGTCAGTTAAGAACTAATTATTACCCTACCCTACCCTGGTCAACAGCCCTGCACCCCTCCACAGCAACTTGCCAAACTGCTACATTCCTATATCTATCCTACCCTGCCTTTTCTAAAGTCTTGGAAAGCCAAGTTAACAAACAGATCACGACCATTTCGAATCCCACTGTACCTTCTCTGCTATGCAATCTGGTTTCCAGCTGGTCATGGTGCACCTCAGCCCCGCTCAAGGTCCTAAACGATATAATAAACCTCCATCGATAAGAGACAATACTGGTGCAGCTGTATTCATAGACCTGGCCAAGGCTTTCGACTCTGTCAATCACCACATCTTATCGGCAGACTCAACAGCCTTGTTCTCAAATGACTCCTTGCCTGGTTCACCAACTACTTCTCAGACAGAGTTCAGTGTGTTAAATTGGAGGGCCTGTTGTCCGGACCTCTGGCAGTCTCTATGGGATTGCCACAGGGTTCAATTCTCGGGCCGACTCTTTTCTCTGTATACGTCAATGATGTCGCTCTTGCTGCTTGGTGATGTTCTCTGATCCACCTCTACGCAGACAATACCATTCTGTATATTTCTGGCCCTTCTTTGGACACTGGTTAACTAACCTCCAGACGAGCTTCAATGCCATACAACTCTCCTTCCGTGGCCTCCAACTGCTCTTAAATGCAAGTAAAACTAAATGCATGCTTTTCAACCGATCACTACAGCACCTGCCCGCCCGTCCAGCATCACTACTCTGGACGGTTCTGACTTAGATATGTGGACATCTACAAATACCCAGGTGTCTGGTTAGACTGTAAACTCTCCTTCCAGACTCACATCAAACATCTCCAATCCAAAATGAAATCTAGAATGGGCTTCCTATTTCGCAACAAAGCATCCTTCACTCATGCTGCCAAACATACCCTCGTAAAACTGACTATCCTACCGATCCTTGACTTCGGCGATGTCATTTACAAAATAGCTCCAAACTCTACTCAGCAAATTGGATGCAGTCTATCACAGTGCAATCCGTTTTGTCACCAAAGACCCATATACTACCCTCCACTGCGACCTGTATCCTCTTGTTGGCTGGCCCWCGCTTCATATTCGTCGCCAAACCCACTGGCTCCAGGTCATCTACAAGTCTTTGCTAGGTAAAGCCCCACCTTAGCTCACTGGTYACCATAGCAGCACCCACCCGTAGCTTGCGCTCCAGMAGGTATATCTCACTGGTCACCCCGAAAGCCAATTGAACCTTTGGCGCCTTTCCTTCCAGTTCTCTGCTGCCAATGACTGGAACGAATTGCAAAAATCACTGAAGCTGGAGACTCATATCTCCCTCACTAACTTGACGCACCAGCTGTCAGAGCAGCTCACAGATCACTGCACCTGTACATAGCCCATCTGTAAATAGCCCATGTAACTACCTCATCCCCATACTCTACTTGCWCATTCATCTTCTGCACATCTATCACTCCAGTCTATCACTCCAGTGTTTAATTGCTAAATTGTAATTATTTTGCCACTATGGCCTATTTATTGCCWTACCTCCCTTATCTTACCTCATTTGCACACACTGTATATATACTTTTTTTCTATTGTGTTATTGACTGTATGTTTTGTTTATTCCATGTGTAACTCTGTGTTGTYGTTTGTGTCGCACTGCTTTGCTTTATCTTAGCCAGGTTGCAGTTGTAAATGAGAACTCGTTCTCAACTAGCTTACCTGGTTAAGTAAAGGTGAAAWAACATTTTTTATTTTTTAAGAACAAATTCTTATTTACAATGACAGCCTWCACCGACCAAACCTGGACGACGCTAGGCCAAATGTGCACCACCCTATGGGACTCCCAATCACAGCCAGTTGTGATACAGCCTGGATTCAAACCAGGGTGTCTGTAGTGACGCCTCTAACACTGAGATGTAGTGCCTTAGACCACTGAGCCACTCGGGAGCCCAAGTAGTAGATTTAATTGCTGGACCAATACACATTTGAATGAATAAATAAGGCAGAATCTCAGAATGTTGGGAAAGAGCACATGGTCAGSRGTTCAGTGTGTCCGGTCAGAGTCCCATGTCTCCTCTCTGGCTCAAGCTCTGGCCTTCCGGGTCCACAGTCCAGCAGATCTGAATGCCATTACCTCACCAGCCTGGCCAGGGTGGCCAGTTGGCTGATATTGGGCTGAGAAACTGTGATGTGGTGAGTCTGGACCCAGATGCAGAGAAGAGACCAGAAGAGGAATCAGTGGTTAAGGATAAACATAAATACCTTAATGATAAACAGTAGCCGCAGGGTCACAGTACACTAGAAAAAAAAGTCTCCAAAACTCACTCAGGAAACAAAACACACATGGTAAACAATTCAAGCTTCTGCAAAGGMCAACAGAAAACACMCAGGGAAATCATAAAGAGTAAATAGGACACACCTGAGTGTCAATGTCTCTAGGACSGTCTCTGCTGCCCTTTGGTGACAAGTGGAACCATGACAGAACCCCCCCCTATTTCGCCACCAAGCATGATACGCAACTCTAAACATTGAGGGATAAGTGTATGTAGGACCTGAACATGTGTTTTGTTTGATTATGCTCTTCATCAGACAGAGTCCTCTGCACAGTGTGTGATGATTGGTAAGATATTGTAACAGCAACAGTGAGTTTGTTTTGATTTGCGTTGCTGCCATTCACACCAGGCCTGAGATATACACCATTAGTGGTTGATGAGGTGTTGATGAAGGCCCAGAGGAAAAAAAGGATTGGACATTTAGCTGAACATTAGTAATCAGGAATGACACTGTCCAAAATCCATCAACGGAGGCTTTCTGGTCTGTGCTATGAAAACATGAGCAGCACAATATCTCATGAGCTCTATAAACAACTAGGGTGGAGGATATGGGAACGTAAACATAATTTGTCCCTAGTCAGCAAATAGATTTAAAACACATTWATGCACTGCTAACAACAAACACATGAAGTCATGTTCYTTCTGCTTATGCGGTGGCCTCTGCCAGTGGCAGAGAAAAGAAAACAGAAGAGAGCAGTAACAGCGAGGGAAGAGGGAGGGAAGGAAGAGGGTGGATGGAAGGAGGTCAATGAAGTTTTGGGAGAAGGCTGGGTTAATCATGTCAACATGGGACTGTTCGATAATTGGACAGATATCAGAGACGGAAAAGGGGAAACTTTGCACTGGACCATCCCTTCATTAGGACTTTATTTAGTAGAGTGTGTTGTCCTTAACACTGCCTGCAGCTCACCATTTAACATGCAGCCAGCTTCGCTTTCCTTGGGAGTGCAGTGCTTTTATTGTCTACAGGAGAGACGACTGGGAGCCTGAAGGTGTACTGTTTAGTCAAAGTCCAAAGAACACACAAACATTTTTACATTTTAGTCATTGAGAGTTAGTTAAGATACTTCAAAGAGGTAGGGTTTCAGACGTTTTTGAAAGATGGTCAGGGACTTCGCTGTCCTGACTTTAGGGGGAAGCTTGTTCCACCATTGGGGTGCCAGGACAGAGAAGAGGTTTGACTGGGCTGAGTGGGAGCTGACCTCCCCGTAGTGGTGGGAGGGCCAAGAGACCACAGGTGGCTTGAGCATAGCCTGAAGGTAAGGAGGTGCAGTTCATCTTGCTGCTCCATAGGCAAGCACCAGGGTTTTGAAGATGATGCAAGCTTCGACTGGAAGCCAGTGGAGTTTGCGGAGGAGCAGGATGACATGGGAGAATTTAGGATGGTTGAACACCAGGTGGGCTGCGACATTCTATATAAATTGCAGGGGTTTGGTTGCACAAGTGGGGATCCCGGCCAACAGAGAATTGGTGTCTAGACGGGAGAAGACAAGTGCTTGGAKTAGGACCTGCGCTGCTTCCTGTGTGAGGAAAGGTCATACTCTACAGATGTTGTAGAGCATGAACTTGCAGGAGCGAGTCACTGCMTTGATGTTTGCAGAGAACAACAGGGTGTTGTCCAGGGTCATGCCAAGGTTATTTGCACTCTGGGAGGGGGACACCGTGGAGTTGTCAACCGTGATGAAGAAGTCTTGGAGCAGGCAGGCCTTTCCCGGGAGGGAAATTTAGTCGAGGTTGAAGAGTAGTTGAGTGTCSTCCACATAGCAATGATAGGAAAGATCATGTGAGGATATGACAGAGCTGAGTGACTTTGCGTAAAGARAAAAGAGGAGAGGGCCTAGAAACGAGCCCTGGGGRACACCAGTAGTGAGAGCATGTGGTACAGATGCAGATCCTGTCCACGCTGTAGCGGTATTGTTAGAGAGTGGTAAAGATAAAGATTTTGTTCGGGCGCCAGACAGGTATTAACCCTGCCGAAAGGAAAATAGTAGGAGAGAGAGTGTACCACTACCACACACACCAGCAGAAGAGGCTGCCTAGAGTTTAGCCTGTTTGCCAGAGGAGAGAAAAGATAAGACACCATAGCACAGGGGTAACCCAACCAATAATACCTCATACAATAATAATGGTAGAGCAATTTAACGGCAACTTCCTAGAAACAATTCACAAGAAAGAACCGAGAGAGAGAGAGAGGAGAGAGAGAGAGAGAGCTGTTGACTTCAGGCATGCAGTTGCACTGTCTGTCCATCTGATGGTTTGTTTGTATGTSAAACCTTCGCACCAATGTTGCTACTAATCCATGCGATCAATAACTGGTGCGTTCCCAAAAGATAACAACCACGATCTAGAGCGGTAACACCGATGATCGAGTTAAATACTTTACAAACTAATCACGCAGAAAATAAACAAGACTTCTGCAGCATTGCACACCCCAATCAAACTGCCACACCAACCGAGAGCTACCTCCMRGAGAGCCGGGAGAGCTATCTTTATTTCCTCCTTTCTGACTGCTGATGTGCTCTTAAAGTGGCAGCGCACAGTAAAGGCTCCATGCAGGATTTTGCCACAACGCCACCTAGTAGAAGCGACCTGCCAGGTAGGATGAAATCAGGAGTCTGAGACGCCCAACCCTGAGAGGGTGGAGAGGAAGATCTGATGGTTCCCGGTGTCGAAGACAGACACAGAAAGACACACACACACACATACACACACACATACATGCACTCATGCACAAATGGTGGACAAAAGTCCTCAACCCCCCAGTCAATAACCACGGTCCTCAACTCCCCCAGTCATAGACAGCCTCACACGTGCATAATAACCTCCCATGTATTATATCCTGTTTCTGAACAACTATACTGAACAAAAATATAAACACAACATGTAAAATATTGGTCCCATGTTTCATGAGATGAAATTAAAGATCCCAGCAATGTCCATACGCACAAAAAGCATATTTCTGTCAAACGTTTTGCACAAATTTGTTTACATCCCTGTTACTGAGTGTTTCTCCTTTGCCAAGATAATCCGTCCACTGACAGGTGTGGCATATCAAGAAGCTGATTAAACAGTATGACCATTATACAGGTGCACCTTGGGCTGGGGCCATTAAAAGGCCACTATGAAATGTGCAGTTTTGTCACACAACGCAATGCCACAGATGTCTCAAGTTTTGAAGGAGCGTCAAATTGGCCCGCTGACTGCAAGAATGTCCACCAGAGCTGTTGCCAGATAATTAATGTTMATTTCTTTACCAACGCTCTTTTCGAAAATTCTGCAATACATCCAAACGGACTCACAACCGCAGACATGTGTAACCACGCCAACCCAGGACCTCCACATCCAGCTTCCTCACCTGTGGGATCGTCTGAGACCAGCCACCTGGACAGCTGATGAAACTGAGGAGTATTTCTGTCTGTAATAAAGSCTTTTTTGGGGGGGGGRMYYMWTYYKRWTTKGCTGGGTCTGGCTCCCAAGTAAGTCCCAGGCCCACCCATGGCTGCACCCCTGCCCAGTTATGTGAAATCCATAGATTAGAGCCTAATGCATTTATTTAAATGTACTGATTTCCTTATAAAAAACTGTAACTTGGTAAAATTATTGAAGTTGTTGCATGTTGCGTTTATATTTTTGTTCAGTATAGCTACATTGATCAGTAGAGCATCCACTGAATATAACGCTGAAGTCTGCTTCTTGTCTCTTTGTCTGGTTAAAATGCCCATGAATCCCTCTGTTTGTACAGCTTGATGTCAGATCCAGTGAAAATATTGCGCACTTCCTCCTATGGTTACATTAACTTCCCCTCCTAGCTCCAATTGTGGTGCTCCTCTGAAGTTTAGCATACATTAATTACAGTTCTTCTCAATTGCTTGAGCACATTTGTCCAAACATAGTTCACTTTTTCAAAACAATTAACACGCAGGCCCAAACTGACACACGTTGCCCAAAATGACACATTTCATTTGCAAAATGCATTAAGACTCTGAAAACATTAAATACATGACACAAAATCAATTACCTCCATCAAAACATAAAACATAAACATTGTTATCTAATGAAAAGTTTTTTCAGTCAGTCATTACACAATGGCCCGATAAATACTAACTACAACTATCAATATACTCTAACATGGTTAACCCTCTTTAATTTTGTCTGTGCCATTTGTTGATACTACAGTATAATTATAGTATGCACCATAAAAGGCAAGTAAACATATTATCAGAGCATAGGCTGTATTATTTTTTTCCTAAAATAATTGTACCTAAGATGACCAATACAGAAAGAATGTCACTCAAGAGCATGAATATTCAGAAACAGAAGGTTTTATTTGACCTTTTTCCAGTTTAGCAGAGCTGAACTACACTATCCTCCTCTATGCACCCCTCTACCTGTCCTTTGCCAGTTCCCTCAGCCTSTTACTTGGTCCATTCTTGCAAACAACAACTAAGAGGTGACCTCTTTTATGCATGAATAAGGACTGATTGCTAATTGAACAATTGTGCRAAGAAGTTTTGCACATGCGCAGAAGAGGTTCACATTCATGGGAGTAATTTGTATCAGCTGTGACCAAATGTTTTAATTTGGTTTCTCATGATTTACTCAACTGAGTTTTGCGTCTTCTGTAGAGAGTTGTGTTTACTGTTTTGCAAAAATGTGCTTGGCATTTACATGGTSTGTGAAAGCAATGAGAAATGACTTACAGTTTTGCAAAAAAGAAAACTTAGGTTTGGTGGAGATGAAGTGGACCCCAGTTTATTAAAAGTGTCTTTGCAATTGAGACTGTAACTCTTAACAGTGTAACTYTTAACAGTTTTAATTGTAGAACCTTGGAAAGCAAGGAAAGCAAGGGCATTTTTACATGTGCTGTACATGGACCTTCACAATACAGAACAACACACACAAAGACAATATACAATATAAGCGGAATATGATCTATAGTGAAAACATTCCTGATGCTGAGTGTACTGTATATAGGTATTTTGAGTAGTAATCTGACAGATGTTATATAAAACGGGAAGGGATGAGTGCTGAGAAAACAACCGGCATGAGTCATTTTCCAATGCAGGACTGACCTGAGCTGACCTGTGCTGCTCCCTCCCTCCATGTCAATAGCTATCACACAAGTTCACGGTGTATTTTAYTGCTATGTGCTGAACATACCAACACCAATGTGTTTGGGTCTGTGTGTCTGAGACTGGTGTGTACTTTGAAAGTGTGTACTGTGCCAGAGTTCTCTATGACTGTCCCAGATGTGAGCGTGTGTGTTTCTCTATGAGTGTGTGATATTTTCACGCAAAGGCACTGTAACTGTCTTCACTGTCTGACTCGTATTGTCATGAGAGAGCACCTGTATCCTACTCTGTAAAGAGAGATACAGCTCAGCTCAGAGCAGCTTTTGGCTCGGCCTGATGGGTATTGTTGTTCTTTCCTTTTTGGGGGACTCTGCATATGACACGTGTGAGGAGGCCTGGTATTGTAATCATTGTCAGACAGAGAACTAGAGGAACGACATCAGCCTCAGAGGAAAAATACACACTTCCCTTCTCCTTATTGACACAGACATAGACAAGCAATGATGGAAATCACCTAGTCCTCGCTGAAACGCACACAGCTGGAGAAGTACTGAGATACAGACACAGTCATGCATGCACTTCAAATCTAAGCTGACCATGTTACGGTTAGGGTTACSATAATACACATTTTAGTATGCTTTATTGGCATGTCTGTACATAACATCTGACACCAAACCGTGCACTGTTGCCAAAGCGATTCATAGAATATCTTCAGGAGGTGATGTATCACAGGTTCAATCATTAAACAATGAAACATGTATTATACAACTTTGGAGCTGTACAGCACTCCTTAAGGAATGTAGGATAATCACACTGGAATGCCAGAGACTGACACCAAGTGCATATCTTCTGGGTTTTCATTGTAGGGTGAGAGATTAAAAACATAAAGGAGATGGGATTCCTGTGCTTAAAAGGAAGTGCTGGCTCATATGGAACATATTTGAGTAATTACCAACAGAAGCAGAAATGACCCAGGCCAGAGACTGTTCATGTTTACATGGTAGATCTCGCTTAGTTTGAATGAATAAAATAATTGTTAGAATGAGTTAATATACTTTATACTGTACGACATACAGACGGTTCTGACCTAGAATACGTGGACAACTACAAATACCTAGGTGTCTGGCTAGACTGTAAACTCTCCTTCCAGACTCATATCAAACATCTCCAATCCAAAATCAAATCTAGAATCGGCTTTCTATTCCGCAACAAAGCCTCCTTCACTCATGCCGCCAAACTTACCCTAGTAAAACTGACTATCCTACCGATCCTCGACTTCGGCGATGTCATCTACAAAATAGCTTCCAATACTCTACTCAGCAAATTGGATTAGTCTATAACAGTGCCATCCGTTTTGTTACCAAAGCGCCTTATACCACACACCACTGTGACCTGTATGCTCTAGTCGGCTGGCCCTCGCTACATATTCGTCGCCAGACCCACTGGCTCCAGGTTATCTATGCTAGGTAAAGCTCCGCCTTATCTCAGCTCACTGGTCACGATAACAACACCCACCCGTAGCACGCGCTCCAGCAGGTATATCTCACTGGTCATCCCCAAAGCCAACACCTCATTTGGCCGCCTTTCCTTCCAGTTCTCTGCTGCCAGTGACTGGAACGAATTGCAAAAATCGCTGAAGCTGGAGACTTACATTTCCCTCACTAACTTTAAACATCAGCTATCTGAGCAGCTAACCAATCGCTGCAGCTGTACATAGTCCATCTGTAAATAGCCCACCCAATCTACCTACCTCATCCCCATGTTGTTTTTATTTACTTTGCTGCTCTTTTGCACACCAGTATCACTACTTACACACCATCATCTGCTCATCAATCACTCCAGTGTTAATCTGCTAAATTGTAATTACTTTGCTACTATGGCCTATTTATTGCCTTACCTCCTCATGCCATTTGCACACACTGTATATAGACTTTTCCCCAATTTTTTTTTCTATTATGTTATTGACTGAACGCTTGTTTATTCCATGTGTAACTCTGTGTTGTTTCTGTCGCACTGCTTTGCTTTATCTTGGCCAGGTCGCAGTTGTAAATGAGAWCTTGTTCTCAACTAGTTTACCTGGTTAAATAAAGGTGAAATTAAATTAAATTAAAAAGAATACCCAGTCAATACAATTCAAAAATATACAGACAAAGCATTGTAGATATGGATGCCTGTTGGAGTTCACCACTTTTTTGAATTATTTGTTTTGATCAACTGTATAATAAACCAAGGTAGAGTAGAGATGACGGGATGACGGGATGAGAGATGACGGGATGATGACGGGATGAAACAAGAGAGAGAGAGAGAGAGAGAGAAAGAGAGTCTTAGAGAGAGATTACCACATTGAACAATATACATAGGAGTGATACAATGGTGGTTTGAGAGTCTAATGGGTTTATTTTTTATTTWTTTATTTTATTTCACCTTTATTTAACCAGGTAGGCAAATTGAGAACACGTTCTCATTTACAATTGCGACCTGGCCAAGATAAAGCAAAGCAGTTCGACACATACAACAACACATAGTTACACATGGAGTAAGGAACAATACTGTGCAGCCGTATTCATTGACCCTGGCCAAGGCTTTTGACTCTGTCAATCACCACATCTCATCGTGCAGACCTCGACGCCTGTTTCATCTAATGAATTGCCCGCCTGGTTCACCAACTACTTCTCTGATCGAGTTCATGTGTCAAATCGGAGGGTCTGTTGTCCGGGCCTCTGGCAAGTCCTCTATGGGGTGCCACAGGGTTCAATCTTGGACCGACTCTCTTCTCTGTATACATCCAATGATGTCGCTCTTGCTGCTGGTGATTCTCTGATCCACCTCTACGCAGACGACACTATTCTGTATACTTCTGGCCCTTCTTTTTGAGCACCTGTGTTACAACCCTCCAGGCGAGCTTCAATGCCATACAACTCTCCTTCCGTGGCCTCCAATTGCTCTTAAATAACAGTAAAACTAAATGCATGCTCTTCAACCGATCGCTGCCTGCACCTGCACGCCTGTCCAACATCACTACTCTGGACGGCTCTGACTTAGAATATGTGGACAACTAAAATACTAGCTGTCTGCGTAGACTGTAAAAACTCTCCTTCCAGACTCACATCAAACATCTCCAATCCAAGTTAAATCTAGAATTGGTCTTCCTATTCCGCAACAAAGCATCCTTCACTCTCATGCTGCCAAACATACCCTGTAAAACTGACATCCTACCATCCTCGACTTCGGCTGATGTCATTTACAAAATTAGCCTCCAAACCTACTCATGCAATTGGATGCAAGTTCTATACAGTGCATCCGTTTGTTCACCAAAGCCCCATATACTACCACCACTGCGACCTGTACACTCTCGTTGGCTGGCCCCTCGCTTCATACTCGTCGCCAAACCACTGGCTCCAGGTATCTACAAGACCCGCTGAGGTAAAGTCCCCCCTTATCTCAGCTCGCTGGTCACCATAGCAGCACCTACCTGTGCACGCGCTCCAGCAGGATAATATCTCTGGTCACCCCAAACCAATTCTTCCTTTGGCCCCTCTCCTTCAGTTCTCTGCTGCCAATGACTGGAACGACTACAAAATCTCTGAAACTGGAAACACTTATCTCCCTCACTAGCTTTAAGCACCAGCTGTCAGCAGCACGCTCATAGATTACTGCACCTGTACATAGCCCATCTATAATTTAGCCCAAACAACTACCTCTTTACCTACTGTATTTATTTATTTATTTTGCTCCTTTGCACCCCATTATTTTCCTATCTCTACTTCTACACTTTCTTCCACTGCAAACCAACCATTCGTTTAGTGTTTTTTTGTTTTTTTTACTTGCTATATTGTATTTATCGCCACCATGGCCTTTTTATATTTTTTATTTATTTATTATATATTTTGTTTGCCTTCACCTCCCTTATCTCACCTCACTTGCTCACATTTGTATATAGACTTATTTTTCACTGTATTATTACTGTATGTTTGTTT